>NC_134577.1:34889864-35194864 GCF_050947875.1 Dermacentor variabilis
GGGCTTACCTGTTTTCGTGAGTAATATTAGACTGTGTCTTCAGGCACCAACTTTGGCGACGGCGTCACAAATTTGGCTAAAGTAATGCTGGCTGCCCGTGCATGTAGGACTTCCCGTGACTCATGGTTCGAAAACACCGGGCGGACGAACAGCCGAGCCAAGTTCCGTTTCCCAGGTGACAAGGTGAGCGCAATTTTTTCAATTGCTTCGAAGTGAAGCAATTACGTGCAGTGAACTTTTTGTTTAGCAGCTCAGGCATGCGTAACTTTCGTTGATATTAGCCGTAAAACACTTCTTTCCTGCTCGCGAAGTAGGTGTATCAACCGTTAGACAAGTGCACTAGAACTGCCAGTTCCGTTCAGCATCTCGCCGAATTTCATACCGGCGCGTTGAAAACATAACCTGTTCGTTCCACATTGCGACCTGAAATTCAAAACTTGCTAAAAGCGCATTCAAGGACGACGTTTTGTGATATTTTTGCTGGTTTCTGCCGTGGCACCATCGCCGGAAAACATGCCGAATGAGGTGCATACCAAGAACGATAAAATTATGCCGAAAATAAAATGTGCAGGTCCAAGGAACATGGTGGAATCCATTCGAATGGAAGCTTCATATATATAACTACCATACAACTAACACTGATGTGTACCATTGTTTAATTTCATTCTATGCAACGGGTAAATTTATGCAATGTTTATGCCCTATTGTCACCTCGTAAATTTTTTATAATCGTGCACTACACGGTTCTGAAGCTCCTCCGAAATGCGAACACCCAATAAGGCGAATGCACAGTGTGAAACATCTTCGTAGTGATGTTACGAGGACGAAGGCGATGTGTGACGCTTGTCGAGCGACGAATGCTGATGACAGGTGCTTGCACAGAGGGCTAGAACACATATGTAATCACGCGTATTCGAGCCAGCTGTAAAATTAAAAAAAAAAAAAGAAAGATAGTGTGGTTCGTTAGTTCTGCGTAGTTGGTCACAGACGGTCATCTAGTCTCTGCTGTTGCGGCTACGTGCTCATGTCTCTGAGTAGCTTTGAAGAGTGATCTTATCATTATGGGATATTGTTTGTCGGTGTTCGTGAACGCAATAGGTTAAAATTAAGAACAATTCAGTTTACCTTCTGCATGCTGCTGTGAGTGAATCCAGGGCATTGCATACCACTTTGTTCTTGTCCGTGCTGGTTTTCATTATGAACCATCCTTGAAACTTGGCTTTGTGTGTAGCTTTGGCTTTATGTTTGTAGCTTACGGGAACTGTGATTTCGCTCCTGTGTTCACGTCATTGTTGTTTGTGGATCCCCTTGATTTGCGTCACATTCTAGTAAGAACCCATCAATATGTCAGCATGTCACTCATCAGTGATATGCTGAGCAAGACAATGTTACGACGCAACGACGTTGACATGACGACGTGATGATGACTATGTCGACGATGGCTCGACTATTTACTGCTGTGGCGGAAAAAAAGTTGCACTGTGGGGTGTCGAATGCATGTGGTTGCAAGTTTTAAGTGAATAGCTATTTCATTTTTTTTTCTTTTTGCCTCTTTCGCCCGTTTTCGTGGATGATCGATGGTCTGTGGTTAGACTGGACAAGAAAAAAGGCTCGTTGGCTCGTTCATTAGTTTGCTAGTTCGCTGGTTCAATTCATTAGTTGCCTCGTCCACTCATTCGCTCATTGGTTCGTTTAGGCTACTCGCTTACATTGGCGATCAGAACAACGTAGTGATGCGACCATTCGCTAGGAGATGGCGCTGGAGTAGCGCGCGTCGTCTGGGAGGTATGTCGGCGGCGGCGGCTGTGAATCGCGCCCACGCGTCACCCACGCGCTGCCTCTCGCGGTCTCCAGATTAGCGAGGCAGTCGCACCTCATTTGGCTCCATTTGCAACGTGCCGAACGATACAGATCGTTCGCACCAGTCAATGTATCGCGGAATGAAAACGCCTATGGAACTGCGCTCAAATTTTGCATTAGGGAGTATCGTAATCTTCGGTGAATTTTTTCGTGCTTCCAGGCTGTTTTTATCCTTGACGTCGTGTCGTGGTCGTCGTGCTATTCCTTGTCATTTTCTCTATTTGTCACAAACTCACACGCACTAACACATTCGCTCGCCTTCACAAAGAAGTCGATGAATAATATGATAACATGGCCAGGGCTTAAGATGCGGCATAACCGGACAGGCAGACGGCTACAGCACAGTGTCGGAAAGCGCGTAACCATAGCGTTGTACACGTCGTACATGTATTTCAACCCTTGAGCAAGAACTGTAATATTACGCACCTCGCTCACACACAATATACTGTTCGCGTATCTTTTCCTTCTCTCCACCTGGACAGATTTTCTCCCTAAGAACATATTACATACAAGCAATGTCTTGCCTTTCATATAACCGTGTAATGCCCGAGCATAGTTTCACATCAAGGAAAACTAAAACAACTTGTTCATTTATTCCTAGCCACGGAGAGTACAGGTACGGACAAACGTAATTGGAACACGGGACCTGTGGTCGAACGGCATCTCAATACTCTCTAGCAGCCTCATGCGAAAGGAAGAAGTTGCATTACGCATGCTCGCAGTTTCGCGATCACAGCAGTTCCATCCCAATGCCTTCTAGCAGCTTTGAGGCTGGCGGAGGGCGTTGGGCCTTGCATTCAGGTCGGCTGCCGCTCCCGTGTTCTAATTACTTTTGTCCGCACATGTACATTTGCACAAAGATGTTACAATCAAATGTTGTTCTAGCAAAATGCCAATTCGTATTGAATTATTCGTCGGTAACCTGTTTTTGAACTACCTGCAGCTGCAACCTCGCTCCGGCGTATTAGAAACCTATCGAAATATTCAGTACGCCACTATAGGCTACGATATAAGTTTCTCTTGCTTAAATTAAAATTTTGAGCTCTGAAACTCGGCATAGTATATATGATGCGTTGGTAATTGCAGCGTTCGGGCTTCTCTTCTCTTGATAACAAATTCAGGCAAGTCTTGTAAGCGCCTACGCGCTTGAGTACACACTTGTGTGGTCACAGTGGAGTGGTTGATGAGACGAGGTAACCGAGCGAGTCACGTCAGGCAGACATAAAATTGGGACTGCGGCCGGCTGACACGCAAGCGAAACCCTCGGGGGGTGTTTTTCTTTGCTCGGTGTTATTCCATATATACAGGGTGTTCGAAGTTAGGTTTTCCGGATTAAAAAAAATGCGAAGAGGAGTACACAGAAGCCATTTGTCTACCTAGGTTATGCGGCCATGCGGTCGCAAACTGCGAGGATAATTGTCGTCGTAATGTCTGTATTTAATTAAATTCGATAACTAACTTTTTATTTACTGCAGTAAGCATGTACGTTTATAATGAAAACAGAGGCGGCGCCATTTCGTGAGTATTCCATTTTGTGCAATTTCGGTAACGCGCCTGTGTTCCGAGATATGCACGTCTGAAATTTCAGCCCAGGCCGTCTAATTACGCATGCGAAACGACGGCACCCGCTATGAGGCCCCTACCTAGTGTGACGCAGCTGTTGCTCATGCCGTTCCGTCTGACAAGAATGTGGGGTGATAGGCGACGGTGATTACTTTTCGTTCTTCGCCACCGTTTTTGTTCGTAGCCAGCGAAACCGAAGAATGACTGTGCGGGCGACGTGAGACGAGCCCTGTTTCGTTGAGCAATTGCTAGTAGAGTGGGAGGCAAGACGCCATGCCGCTTAAAACGTCTTACGCAATCAGGTGCAGCGATACTGCTCTGCTTTTTTTTATAATAATGGAAGCTTTGTTTGCAGAATTATTGAAGTTGATGCCATCTCACAACATAAAGGGACAGCGTCAGCTGCCATAGAGCACATTATTAACCACTAATGTTTCCAGGGCACCTTGCACACGCGTGAAGCGTGAAGAGAATTTACTGCCCTGCGTTGTCAGTGCTTAGGAAACGCGGGTTAATGGCCAGTATTCTCTTTGTCACCTTTCTAAATTTAGAACATATCTGCCAGTCCTCATGACAGAGCATGTAATTGTGTCAGTGTAGTCAAATTCATATTTATTTAGTTACACACAACTCCGATTCCGGCATTACTTCGCAAGAAGTCGGAATAAAAGAACAAAAAAGTGCAGTGTAAGTCCATGGCCTACATACAAACAAAACATACACACATTTTAGAAATTTGCTTCAAATGTACCATTGCTTACACAATATTAGTTTCGTGTGATGTGAAATCTTACTCAACTTAGAACCAACGGTTTAAATGTTCGAAATGCTTGACTTCCACCGCAACACACTACATGAACCGCTCTCACGTCGAGTCGACAACTCTGCCCAGCATTTCCGGGTCGACGCTTATACAGGCGGTAACTATTCTCACCATGTCATTGTCATCGGTGGGCTCCACTGCGTAAACGCGATTTTTCACGTAGCAACACAAAAAGTAGTCCAGCGGAGAAAGATCAGGGGATCTCGGCGGCCAAAACATCTCTCCATCGCGCCTAATCCACTGCCGTGGAAATATACAGTTTAACAGTTCTTTGTAGTGGAGGAGAAATGTGGCGGGGCCCCGTCATGCTGGAACCAGACTTGCCGCGATTCGTTGAGAGGGAGACTGGAGGCAAATTTATCGGTGACACCAGCAAGAATTTTGTGAGCATAATTTTTTCCATCGAGGTTCCCTTCGAAGAAGTGAGGGCCAATGATTCTGTCCCCAAGTATGCCACACCGTACATTTAGACCGCAGCGAATTTGGTGGTTGTGTTGCCGCAGTCAGTAAGGATTTGCTTGCAACTAATAGTGAGCATTGTGAACATTCACTGGGCAGTTCCTGCAAAATCGAGCATCAGTCCAAATCACTCTTTGTACGGAATCCTTATCTTTGTCAATTTTTATTAGGGCCCAATTACAAAACTCTGCCCGATTGTCAGTCTGCCTCACTTTGGTCCCGATGAAGACTCGCATGGTATGGATGAAATTCGTGCTTTTTTTTTATAACGTCGTGCACTGGTTCCCACGCTTTCCCCGCATTGTTTAGAAATCTCTCCGATCCTCACATTTGGCATTGCATGCATGCAAGCAAGGACGTCAATTTAAAAGTCCTCATCAATGATGCTCTTCTTGGGCTGTCTTCTTTGGTGAACTGAGCCTGCTGTGCGAGAACGTCTGAAAATGCTAACAAATGTTGCTTTGGTTGGAACTCGTCGATCCGGACGGCGAGAAGCGTACAGACTCATTGCTAACGCGGCATTGACGTTCATCTGCGCCATTGATAGCACTACATATTTTTTTTCTGCCATAGAATAGTACCTCGACCCAGACGAAGCAGCCGTTTTTCAACGCAGAAGGTCCCAACACAGGGCTTGCTCCTTCCAATGGCTCAGCTTAGTAGAGGCAATCAGTGCCAAAGGCACATAATGCAAGCTCAGGGGTTGACTCGATGCTCTCGCAATGCGATGCCTGATCTGTTCGGCACTTTCGCAAAACCGCAACGAATTAAACACGTCAGGCATACACCAATGAAGTGCACTACTCACGCCAGTTCACAGTCGTCCTTTTATTTCACAGCAATTTTTCAGGAGTAGGCAATGCAGGGCCCTCAAATCACACACTTCGGACAGGTACAGCGTCCCTGGAACACCACTGGCCACTTAGGTGCTGCCCGGCGGCTGTCACCTTTGTTTCATGCTTAGCGCTTGCGTGGCTTTCAGCCTCCGAAATGCAAAAATAAAAATAAATAAGTAAAACCGAAGCCAGTATCGTAATCCTGCACTTGACTGCTTCGACAGTACGTGTACAGTGGCACCGCGCTTTGTCGCCGACTCTGCAAGCGATTGCTTCAAAAAAGAGCTCGGCCAAGCCGCCACGCAAAGTCATCCTTCGGTTTCGCTGGCCACGAACGAAAAGTAATCATCGTCGCCTGTCACCCCGGATTCTTGTCACACGCAGCGCCATACGCAACAGCCGCGTCACACTAGGGAGGGGCCTCGTAGCGAGTGCCGCCTTGTCGCACGCGTAATTAGACGGCTTGGGCTGAAATTTCGGACGTGCATATATCTCGGGACACAGGCGCGTTACTAAAATTGCACAAAATGGAATAGTCACCAAATGGCACCGCCTCTGTGTTTTCATTATAAACGTACATGCTAACTGCAGTAAATAAAAAGTTAGTTATGGAAGTTAAATACCGACATTGCGACGACAATTATCCTCACAGTTTGCGACCGCTTAGCCGCATAACCTAGGTAGAAAAATGGCTTCTGTGTATTTCTCTTCGCACTTTTTTTTTAAAAACCCGCAACGTCTTTGACCACCCTTCACATATATATATATATATATATATATATATATATATATATATATATATATATATATATATATATATATATATATATATATATATATATATATATTGTCTGAACTCCAACTCGGGAACGCCATGGTCCATTTATGTGTTTAGCTTATAAATATTTTCTTATGCGTCCTTTTTAATTTCTTCTTTCTTTCTTTTTTCCATTTGCTTCCCACGCATACACCATTTTTACATGCTATGATCAGTGTATGTTGCGTTCTGGTGGTGCAGGTTACTAGTGCTGTTATTGTGTTACCCCTTCGCTCGCTTGTGTACCTCTAGGATAGGTTTCACATTCCCTTTACATGTCTTCACCTCTCATTGAATTGCGTAGTTTCTGCGTTTTCTTTCCCAAGCTAATTTTGCCGACTGTGATAATTGTACACCTTCCTTTTCTTTTTCTTTTAATACGCACCCATCTATGTGGTGCATATTTCGTGTGCTTCCATTATGTAATTCCCCCATAGTGTAATGCTCGAATGTGCGAAATGTAGGTATACTAATAAATCAATGAATGAATAAATAAACAAATAAGTAAATAAATACATACATAAACAACTAAATAAAAGCACGCTCATCAGATCACGCTGACGGAAAGGGTCGCGTAACCTCGTTGTCGTCGAGAAAGTTTGAGAGCTATATAGTAGCCGCGCCCTCAGCACAATGTATGATTAGTCTATAATGATATTCTGCTATCTATGTAAATAACTTTCGTGTATGGTGCTTTTAAAACATGTTATCAGTTTACCTGTCACATGTCGCTATGTGTGTATGGTCTCCTGGGCCCTGTCAAGCTGTTTTCTTGCTACTTTTAGCTCAGGAGTCCAAACAGGATATTTTCTGGTAAATAAGGAGAATTGAATTGAAGAGGGGCGGCGAAAATTGTGAGCGACTCGGTATTGTGGCGGTAGGAGAATTTGCTGATTGTGAACGCCTAGCGTCCCAGTGTGAACGATAGGTCAAAAAAAGAGAAGAAACGGCACTGCCAAAACATTGCAGAGAACTATTTTTCTCGAGAGCAACCAGCAGGCAATTGTACCCATGGTGACGCCGTCAAATATATGAAGTCTGCGAGCTGCGTCTTCATTGTTTGAGCTAACCGCGGCAAATTTCGGCAGCATGCTCCACTCCTGTAACACGTAAAGGCGAACGCCTGCTGCACACGTGGTAGTGCATTAAGTTATACGGTCGGAGGAGTCAGAATTCTCGCGAGACATGACGAGCCGCAGTGCGAAGTAAACATATGGCACTGTAGGTCGACCTCTTCACTGACGCATGCGAGCACCTACTACACTACGTAAAGGTTCTTTCATTTTCTCTTTCTTTCCGTCTTTCTTTCTTCAGTCTTTTCTTTTGTTCTTCGTTTCTTTGTTCCTTCGTTCGTTATTTGTTTCTTCGTTCATATTCAGTCATTCCATCTTTCCTTGCTTACGGTGGTATGAGCCATTCCTCATGAGCATGTTATCGTCTCACTGGACTAAAAGGCGCTTTCTCCGGGTATGAGCCATTGCAACGAGTCATTTAATGCCTTCACCTTAAAATGCGGAAGAGAGGTGGCGACCGCGAAATTTGCTCGTATAGGGGCAGCTCTTATTTCCAGGTTGTTTTTCTTCGTGACGGCCCACCGAATGATCAGTAAGATTTGCACATTCGGTTAGTGACTGGTCCTGAATAAGTATGCAGACCAATTCAACGATGTGTAGAAAGCGCCAGACGCCCGCATAAGGGCAAACTTACACAACTGCCTGGCCACGCATGGACATGGGTGTACTTCGCAAGTACGAAAACATGGGTGCACTTCACTCGTTAAATATACTTCTACGTAGCTTCTCGTCTGCCTCTTCCCACGTGACAATACCAAAACCAGTGAGTGTCGCCCAGCATCGCCCACGAACGCCACGCATACAGAGCTGCCTGCGCATGCGCTCTGCATTGAGCCGACGTTGACACGCCGACGTGACGATGGCCTCGGTCGCATGACTGCTTAGCTACTGCGGCAGGAAAAAGTCGCAACTGTAAAGTTGTACAGCGCGTGCGTCGTCGTTGACGATGACGCTTAAGCAGCGGCGCATGGTCGGGCGCACTGTGGAATGTTTGTGGTTGCGCCATCTAGCGAATAACGTTTTTTTTTCCTTCTTCACCCGTTTTTGTGGATGGTCGTTGGTCGAGGTTCGGACTTGGTAAGGAAAACGCTCGCTCGTTCATAGATTCCTTCGCTCGTTTGGTCATTCAGTGCTTTATTAGTTCGTTCCTTCAGCCGTTCAATTGTTCGGTCGTTAAGTATAGTTCGTTCATTCATTAGCTCTTTCATCAGTTCGCACTTTCAGTGGTTTGTTAATCGGCCCATTCGTTCGTTCCCTCATTCATGATTTTCGTTTACATTATAAATATTCTGCAGTGGTTTCTGCAACGCAGAAACCAACACAGACTACTGCATGCGGACGGCTACCCGCACAATGAAGGTTAGCTTAACCATCGCGTAAACAATCTGAACAGTGCAGTAGGACCAACCTTTATATACACTATCCACAGGTTAGCAATTCTGTATGTTCCACTGGGTTTGTCACTGTGACACCAGAGGTAAAAAGCCCTAAACGTATCTAGGCATGTGTCACACTTTTCTGTGCATACAAGTGTCATCTCTATTCTTGCATCTGCAAGCATCATAAGTCGATTTCGTTCACGTGACATCGCAGCGTAGCTTTCTAATACTGAGTAGCCACCTAATTTTCGATTCGAAATTGGACATAGCTTGTAACTGGTGTAGTCCATCAACATAAAGTATTGCACGAGACTGAAATTCTGACCATTGTGGTGGATAAACATACACGGTGTGTGGGATTAAACGCTGCACAGGATGAAAATAAGCACAATTCTTTGCATAGCCGTTCGATGTATTGCAATTATTTACCCGCTTCAAATAAGCTTCGCTTCACATAAATTCCAAAAAGTGCATCGGATTTGCAGCTTTTTTTCGCCTGTCATGCATAAGACATTTCTGAGTGTCAATTTGGTCCGACTCGTTCATCGCAGGGGGTACAGCAACGTGAAAATGCAGGAAACGAAACACGACACCAAACCATGGAATTGCTTTTTTGTACTTTACTGCTTTTCGTCTGCAGTGTTTTGTCTGTTTAAAAGCCAATGACATTTTTTCTGCAGCGTTCAGAGAAAACCCATCAATTACTAGTCAAGACACGTGTTTAATTTCTGCTGTTCATCTTGCTACTCCAGAAACCACGTTATCCTAATCAATTTCTCATTCTTAGCATGAGCGTAGCCAAGCGATCGAAGTTGCGAAAATAGGACAGTCGAACGCTTAGAAATATGTGAGAAGAATAAAGCAGGAGTCTCGCTATGCTTTTCACCTCTTGCGATATTGTAAAGCAGAAACTTTGTCCTATTCATTTGAGCGGCTTAGAGGACGCGTTACGCTTATCTTGATAGTCATGCAACACTGGGCTTTCTATTGGCCAGGGTTATCAGTACGTCACTGCTCAAAATTTCTTAAATAAAAACGTCACGACTTTGTTAGTTGCTAATATAATACAAATACTCTGACTGTACAAAAATGGGCAAACGCGTACTAGCGATGCGAACGAACGTAGCGTAATCTTCAGACAAATAATTGAAAAAAAGTACAATATAAGCTTATATGATCATTCTGGGATACCTTAACTAGTGCGTCAGAGCTACCTCCTCCACGTTCATGCGCGACAAAGCCAACCGGCACATCTAACAACCGACCTACGTCTAAAAGCGGCTACCACATCATCGCAATCGCACCCAACAAGAGCCATGACATCATGTGCATTATTATTCACGTAATAAAGAACACTAGAGTCATGTTCATCTTTAACAAGGGAGGTGAAATAGTCGTTAGACTTGTGAGTTAAGTCTTCCCCTCCATATTTTACACTGTCAATTGCAAGAGAACCACATGAACAAGATCGCTCAAAGCTTAATATCATGTTTAACCTATTCCAAAGGATCTTCTTCCCTTCAAAAAGCGTAAGTGATAGCCGTTCTTAGATTTCCTTAATGTGACATATAGCTTATTGCGGAATTTTTGCAAAGTATGAAATCAAGGGAGCCATGACTCAGCGAAAACTTCTGGCATGGATTGTTTTTAGAAATCATTTTAGGGATGCGGGATGTTATCCATGGCTTACGAGCTTATTTGGTTTACATTGTACTATGATGGCGTATAGAATAGACGGTCAGGATATCGTGTCCTCATCTCTTTTACCGTACTTCTCACATAGGCATGCGATTACTTTTTTTTTTCTTTTTTCATCGGTGCCAAAAACGAACCGCACGAGATCGACATGGTCGTGTCCTGCACGGATCTTCCGGGCAAAGAGGATGCTGGCCGTTCGTGCGTCATCACCGGGTCATGCGTGAGGGCAACACGGTGGTCTACTGTTCGAGTCAGGCCGGCAAGGTGAGCGCTTCGAAGACGTGACGCACTGCGTCGTAATTTTTCCATTGCATTTCACTCTGCCAACTGCCTATAAAGCAATTACACAAAATCGAGTACGCCAATGCTTCTTGTATTTCTTAGCAATGAAGTGTGAACAACACTATAAATGTCTATTTCCTAATTTTTTTTACGCACATTTTCAAATCTGCGAAGAATTACGAGTACATCACTGTGGTGAATTGGGGCCCAGAGTAGTTTTCAGTTAACGGTTTGGAAACCATTGAGCCCACCGACTCAATACTTACAGTATTCTGAAAGATAATGGCACACCGTAATGTCTTAACGCGAGAATATCCCAGTTAAGTGCGCTCTAATTGGCCACAATTGTACCTTCTAATTATTGCGATTAGGATTTCTTGGGAACTTCACCCAGTTTTGGATATGTGTGTATATATGTTGGTTTGTTTATCCGTATCTAACCTGTTTTACGCCACCTTGGGTCACGGTAGTCCATAGTCTAATAGGTAGGACAAATCGGTGTTGAGCGAATATGGTTCGAAAGCAAGCTGTAACCGGTAAACCTCTTTTACACCAACGTTGATCAGCGGTTATGCGCTATTAACCGCAGTAGTGTATTAGTGACTTTGGCGTTGCGCCTGGAGGTGCCGGATGAAATCACGGCAGCGGCGGCCACATATTTAAGGGGCCAAAATGAAAAAAAAGAAAAGAAAACGCCCGCGTACAGTGGATTGGGTGCACGCTAAAGAACCCCAAGTGGTCAAAATTACTCCGAAGACCCCCCTAACGATGTGCCTCCCAATCACGTCTTTGTTTTTGCACGTAAAAGCCCAGGACTTATTTTGTTTTATGCGTTGAACCATACTTGCGCAACTGGTTATGTACCACTAGGTAGGCACCGCATTTCAATGAATATCTTTCACGCCGTCATGGGTCATTGGACTGTTTCATAGCGGTCCGGTGTCTTGCTGCTTACCCCGCGGACCTGGCAGCCAGGCCTTCTAGCACGATGGTGTCTGGCAGCCCGCCCTGCAGACCTGGTGGCCAGCTGTTTGAGCAGCCTGGTGTCCTGATGCCCACCCTGTGGATCTACTGGCCAGCTGATCCAACGACATGGTACCTCGGCGCCCGCCCTGCTGACCTGGTGTCCAGCCACTCTAGATGCGTGATGTCTTGCTGCCCGCCCAGTAGACTTGTTGGCCAGCTGTTCTGGTCGCCCCCTAGGCTGCTGATCAGCATAACACGCGCGCGTTAAAGATTCGCAGGTGGCAAAATTTATTTTCTATCATAATTTATTTATCAAAAAGACAGGTTGGGATGCGTTGTTGTTTAACATACGCAAAATCAGCGTCTGTGCTAACTTCGTTCTTATCGCGCTGATTGATTTGTGCAATTACTTTGTATTTAAATATTCTCTTCACTGCAATAACGAGTGATGTAATCTGAATCGATATCGCGGGTTCCTTTTGCGTTAGCTGTCACTTTGTTATTGTTGGTGCAAGTGGTCGCGCGGAAAGTACGATCACCTGCTTTCGTTAATATCCCTAGCTTCTAAGGTCCGAAAGCAACCCACGCCGCTTTGTTGAAGTCACCACGAAATAGCTGGATCAATGGTGTCTGCTCGTTCATGTAGGGCATGCGCGTGGATTTTGGTTCGAACAACGCGTGGACGGACAGCCGGGCGAAGTTAAGCTTGCGTGCAGACGAAGTGGGCACAATTAATTGCGAATGTTTTGAAATAATTGCGCTCGCTCAATCAACATTTGGTGTAGCTGCCACGGGAAGTTCAATCTGCTTCCTTTTGCTGTAACCGCTATCTCTACCGTGCTCGTGAAGTTGGCGTATCTGTGGCTAGACAAATGTTCCAGCGAACAACCCCCTGTTCGCTGGAGCACGTTTTCAGATTTGATGTCGTGTAGTTGAAAGAACTAATCTGTTCGTCGCTAATTCGGAAACGCTATGAAAAACTTCCTTGTAAAGTATTCAGTAAATACCGGAAGCAGGTTTACGTTTGCTCACGTTTCACATTGATTTTGATCGTTTCTATCGTGGAAGCATCAGTGGAAATAACTGGAACGCCAATGCCTTTCGTCGGATACTTCGAAAATTAATACCTCGGTGCTGTCCAGAGAATTCGTTCGAAGTGAATATGCCGTGCGAACTCAGCGGCTATAATTGGTAGATTGAAATATGTGGCATAAAGTAATTAATTGAAGAGGTAATTAGCTTAATTACGTAATTTATTCAAAAGAACGCTTTGATTTCTCGTATAACTAATGGCCGCCTCATCGAGTAATATAGATCAAGTGTTAGACCTGTGCTATGTGCCATAGGCAATCTTTAAAAAAATTTACTGCAGTTAAAAAAAAGCACCCTGTTTGTAGCCACTTCCGAAGCACGACGAGGGCATCGAAAATCGCAAGTGACTCGGCATTGTGGCGGCTGTGAAACGAGATCTTTTCAGAATCCTGAAGTTCCAGTGTGGAATATATGTCATAAAAGACGGTTTTTCAGAAACGTTCAAGATTATTCTTTCTCAAAAGCAACCAGTCGGCAAGTGCATTTACTAAGACGACGTGAAAGTCGCATCTCGCAGGAGATGCGTCATTATTCTTCGACCACGCCCCTTAAAACGCAGAATTTGCTTGTATAGGAGCTTAACTTCGCTGCATTTATCCAAATATTCTAAAGCCTAGTAAGGTTCGTGTAATTGGTGGGTGGTCCTACATATGCATACAGACCCATTCATTCATAGCGCGAACACATGGCTAGGGCAAAACAAACACTCTAATCAAGCGTAGCAACTGGGAAGAGCAATGGGCGCAATCTTACACGTCTGCGCGGCCGCTCTTGAACCCAGTTCGCAATATCAAAACCAGGAAGAACCGCCAAGCGTACTCAACGAACTGGATTCCGAACTATACTTGCTCATGCGCTATGCACAGCAATAGGTTGGTCTGTATTGTACTTACGGCGCAAAGCAAAACACAGGCTCCAGCGAGACGAAAAACACAGTGACAGTACTGATAAAGTTATATTTTGCTAGCACATCAGAGGGCATGTCTTCGTTCAGCCTAAGACGCCGGCATTCCTTGTAATGGTGAGCCATTCACATGTATTCGGAGGGAGGCATATTAAAGAGAACAAACGGCAGGAAGCGCTGCCCGCGTTGTCTCGCTTCCAGCAGTGTTCCAATCTCCGTCGTAGAGCAACGTTCATGAACACCTAAATGTGGTTAACACTGGTAGGTGGCTTAATTCACGTCTGCGGCAAAAGTACGGCACAATAGGTGCGACATTAAAAGCCTTTCACGCCTAACCTTAAGTCGCTGTCATCATAGTCGAACGTCATCGATGGCTTCCCGCCCTGTAAACTATACCGACACGTGCAAAGTTTGCACGTGTCGGTATAGTTCGCACGTGTCGGTATATATATATATATATATATATATATATATATATATATATATATGCTGGAAATGTGTACTAAAGTACACAAGTAAGGTCTGTTTTTACTTCTGCTTGAAATCACTAGATAACGTCCACGCAAAAGAATCCCAGGTGGCAAAATATTGTTTCCCTCACTCTACTTGCTATCGCAGTTTGTTTATCGAAACGGCAAGTCGGGCGACTTGGTAGGCTACACATCGTTCAAATCAGCATCTTTGTCCTCATTCCGTTGGCGCTGTTGGATTTGGGCATTTTTTTTTTTTTTTTGCACTGGGACTTTTCCGCAATAGCGGGCGATGTAGCCGGCACTGATATTGTGACTTTCTTTGACCTTGGCTGCCATTTTGACCTTTGTCGGTGCATGAGGGGGCGTGCAAGAGGGCTCACTTGACTTCGTAAACATATTTAGCTTCTGGCTTCTAACTGCAACTCACGCTGCTTTTTTCATAGTGACCTCAGAGTGACTGGAACAATGCTGGCTGCTCATTTTTGTAGGACGTTACCGTGGCTCGTGGTTCGAACAACGCGGGGACGGACAGCCGGGCCAAGCTACGTTTCCCAGCAGACGAGGTGAGAGCAATTATTGCAACTGTTTTGCAATAATTACGCACAATGAACATTTCGCGTAGCACCTATGCCAAGTGCCTTCCGCTTCTTTCGCTGCCAAACGCTTTCTTTTTGCTGCTCGCGAAGTAGGCTTATCCACCATTAGACGAAATACACACAGCTGCCAGTCCAGTGCAGCATTCCACCGAATTCGATGTCGACGTGTTGAAAACAAATTCGTTCCTATCGCGCTTTCTTATTTCGACCAACTCCTCGTACTTCAACGTTGCCTAGCCCCAGTAGCAGGCGATGTAGCCTGCACTAATATCGCGTATTGCTTTCGCCTTCGCTGCGATTTTGCCATTCGTCAGTGCATGTGAGTGCATGCAAGGGCGCCCACCTTCTCGTGCGAATACTATTAGCTTCTGCCGTCAGGCCAGAACTTTTTCGCAAATGCCACAAAGTGACTGAAAGAACGTTAAAAATGTTAGTTGCTCGTGCATGTGGGAATTTCCCGTGGCTCTTGATGCAAACAACGGGGGGACGGACGACCGGGCCAATTTTACGTTTCCCAGAAGACAAGGTGAGCACAATCCTAGCTGCTGCAATTGAAGTTAGGTAGTTACGCTCAACAGACTCCTTGTGCAGCATCCGTGCGATATGTACCTTGGGCTAATTTTTTCTGCAAATCGCTTTTTTTCCTGCTCGCGAAGCGGGTGAATCAACCGTTAGACAAATGCACTAAGCAGCCACTTAAGTGATGCGCGCCACTGATATTGATGTCAGTGCGTTTAAAATATAGCTTGTTCGTTCTTTATTCCGAAACGCAATTTAAAGCTCGTTTAAAGTGCGTTCAAGGACTATTGGAGGCACCCTGCCCAGTATTTGTTCTTTTTTTTTTTTTCTGTTGCGGCACCATCGGTGGAAAAAATGACGAATCAGGGATGCGCTAAGAACAAATAAAAAGGAAATATGCAGAAGGAAAATTTATATGCAGACTCGGCGCGCATGTCGAAAGATCTTTGAAGTGCAGCTTTTAGGTAAATGTACAAAGAGGCCGTTAGGTATATTGCCCTGAAATATAAAGCTTGGGCTTTCCAACGAGTTTTATCCTAAGCAACGAGTAATTTCATGAATGTTTATGCAAAGCAAAGGTCACAACCTTCACCTCATGCAATTTCTACAACAACAATGCTGTGTAGCGACATGCTGTGCACGACAAGGACAATATTACGAGAAGACATTGACATGACGACGTGACGATGGCCATGTTAATGGTAGCATGACTGTTTAACTTTTGTGGCAGGAAAATGTTGCAATTCTAAATTTGTGCAGCTCGTGCGTCGTTACTGACGATGGTAATACATCAGCGGCCCAGCAGCCGGGTTATGAAATGTTTGTGGTTGCGTCTTCTAGTGAGTAGCCTTTTTTGCCTTATTCACGTGTTTTCATGGATGGTCGGAGTTCGGCCTCGGCAAGGAAAATGCTCATTCATTCGTTGATTCGTTCGCTACTTTTGTCACTCAGTTTTTCATTAGTTCTTTCATCCGGTACGTTCGTTAATTTGTTCGTTCATAAGATATGCCCTACCAACAAGCCCCTATAGCTATGCTCATACATTCCTTGATTCATTCGCTACTTTGATCATTCAGTCATTCATTAGCTCGCTCGTTCAGTCATTCATTAGTTTGTTGATGATTTTGTTCGTTAGTTCGTTCGTTAATTCGTCCGTTCGTTGGCTAATTTGTTCCATTTTTCTCTCTTTCGGTGATTCCTTAGTTGGCGCACTGGTTCGTTCGCTCATTTGTGCTTTTCGCTTACATTGGAAATATGCTGTGGCGGTTTCGGCAACACTTCAGTAGTCACACATTGTCGCCATAGGCATCGTCACATCGTCGCCATATCACGCCGCTCACCACTCTCAAGTTCCAGCCATCGCCACAGAAGGTGAAAAAATAAACCGCGGCGCGTTCTAGCATGAAACGCGCAAGTGGAGCTACTGTAACTTAGTCGTGTACGTTAATTCGTATTTTTTTTTTTTTGGCTAGGGGCGCCCAACGCGGCTAAATATTTGATCTATGAATGTACACATAAAACTGACAACCACAGTTAACGTGCCACTTTTTACAAAATAAGGAGGCCATTGATTTTATTGGAGTTCTGCTATGAAAGTGTTTGCTTTATTACTTGAATGAAGGTTTTTGAGACCTGACTCACATGCGATAAGCAGCAGCCCGTTGGTAACGATTGCAGTCCGGGCTGTTTATCGGTTCAAATTGTACGGCGGAAACACTTGCGAACGGAGTGGTCGTTTCCTTTGAGCGGAATCACGCAGGTTCGTTTTAAGGCAGTTTTCTTTCGACAATATTATCTCTGTCAGTTTATGCGTCCAACGTTCGATAGCCGCCACCAAGTGAAAGTGTTTAACGACGGCGAATTTTATAAGCTGCATGGTTTTACTAACACAACGGCTGCACGACTTCGATAGTTATTGATCTGCCGCGTCTGGCCGCCTAATGACGTGCTCCTTGGAAAAAGATATGCGCGAGTAAGAACGAAAATTCATCGCTGGAATCGAGCACAGTCTGTTTGGAGACTACCCAGGAAAACGGATTAACCTTGCAGCCCTTGGTCGTCTGCACCGGTGAGCAAAAACGCAATGCTTCGTTTTCAATTTTGAATTTTTTTGCGTGCGAAGTGGATAAAACAGATTCCTGTAGTCATTTTTTAAAAGCGGAAAATAATAATTGTATAATTATTGCTCTTCAAAGGCAATTCAAACGATGCTTCTGTTATTTTGCCATGCAGCTAAATTTACTAGCATGGAGTACAGCATAAATAACAGTTTTGGCTGTTTGCATAAATGCATAAATGTCACACCGCGATAAATTCACTGCACATTAGTGGCAAATGTACTTCCGGTGACAGAGCTAGATAATTGCATTTGAGACGCAATAAAATAGTACCAGTATCTCGCAGGAACAATTGTCGCCTAATCCAGGCTTGAACAAGCACCGCCAACGCAATTATTTCTTTTAGAAACGTATGTACATTTAACAGGAAAGGGAAAGCGAGGAGCAGGCTGGCAACTGCCACTGGAAGGGGCACAACTCCTGCCTACTCTTCAAAAAGGGGGCTACAGAAACATAGAAATGGAATATAGAAAGGAGGGCAGGAAAGAGGAAAGAAAGAGCAAGATTACAAAAGACATACACACGTAAAACAGTGTTGCGTGCGTGCGTGCGTGCGTGCGTGCGAGCGCGCGCTTTCCTGCCATGGAGTTTTTGTGCACTGGTCTGTCAGACATGAATCGCAATCTCATGCACATTTCCACCATAGTAATCGAGGGTTTTTCTTTCGACTCCAGCCTTCAAGACTCTGCGCATATCTTTTTAGCCTCTTTGGAATTGTCTCTAGACGTAAAAGGTAATAGTGAATGCGTCACCATGGGAAGTAACAAGGGCCACAATTTTCACAAGGTATGTTTCTGAACACTTCACCTAAAACTCTGATTTGTTCATTTATAGGACAAACATTTGTTTCACCATTTTTTGCTTGCATGTTTGTCATGGCTTCATCATATCTCTTTTCAGGAAGGCTCACAAAAGAGATGATTGGTGCACAAGCTGCCCACGTCAAATCATAAGAAGCTCGACAGTCACCATAATGACATGACCCCTTGAACTACGTTGTTGAAGTATGTGCCTCACCATGAGATGTTTACAAGTTTACCACATAGAGGGGCGTGAGCCCAATAAGAAAAGCAGCAGTCTAGGGTTTTGTATCGTACCAGGCGGGAATGCTAAAATTTGACATACAAGCTTACTTGCTGTTAAGGCCGTTTTATGAAAAACAGAAGGAATTAACACGTTGAGTCGTAACTTGTTTTTTTTTTTTTTGCCAATCATCAGAACTGACTCGTTCATCAGCTCTTTGCAAATAAGCTTGGCAGGCATTACCGCCAACTATACACGCTTCAGAAAACATTAAACTGCGCGAGGAAGACAGGACGCGAACAGAAGTGTAGAGGCACGCAAAATGTAAAATTAGCGGTTTATTTTTTTTTCTCTGAATCTATGAACCGTCCAGCCCAATAACATGCCTTACGTCACAAGCTCGACGGCCCATTAGAACAATTTTTTACATGAGAATGCAAAGACAAAACGGTAAAAAGCGCTCAGTGCAATTTTGAGGAAATTAACACTTCACGGTGACTGAATCTTTGGTAGTGACTCTTCCATGGTTCACGATCAGTTAGCATGAAATAAATAACTAGGCTAGCCATTTACTGTCAAACAAAAGATGCTAAAACAAAGGCAAGCTCACACAACCGGTCTACTCCACATTTCACAAACGCGACAGACCACTATACATAGTTTTTTTTCTTTCCAAACAGCAGGTAACAAAGCTGAGCACAGTATGTTCGCAAAAAGTTTTTGAAATATATTTGCAAAATAGCAAGTTTGGCTTAACGTTTAGCCAATCAGCAGTGGACGAGTGGACTTCAGTATGGGAACTTGTCTTTGTCATACAGCCTAGAGTATGACGGAAGCCCGTCTGGTCGGGATGATGCATACTTAAAGGGAAGAGGTCCTGACACCGACTAAAATGGTTTAAAATACATATTTGCGTTTTTGATTGTGATGATTTTGAATAATGCTCCCGTGGGGGAGCCGAAATGTAAACATATATTTTAAACCATTTTAATCGGTGTCCGAACCTCTTCCTTTTAAGTTTGTCATGGCCATCGCAAATATCTTTGCTTGTTGAAACGTTGGCTCCAGGCTGAGGCTTTCCATGCTCACTTCTGTTATTCAATCGAAGTTTTCATTTCCTTGCAGCCTCTTTGCCATGTTTGAATATATAAACGGAGATTTTTTTTTCGTTTTACAATATGAAACCGTAAATTGCATATTCGAAGGATCTGCGAGCATTAATTTGCACTGATTAGGTTTATTTAGTCTCTTTGTTCACACACTTTTTGCAGAAGACTTTATGGGCACTGTTGTCTCCATAACGTTCGTTGCGAGTACTCTTGTTGTATCAAAGCCTTTACTGCAGCATCTCAACACTAAATGTGCTGCTGAAATATGATCAGACGATATGTGCTGGAAAATTCATCATAACGACTTTTTTTTTTCAATTTTCCTACACTACGTGCCTGTCGCCAACGTATTATGAAAATAATAAGACAACATTGCAGCGCGAGCTTGCTGACACTTAGTCCTTGCCGAGTAATTTTTTTTTTATTCTAGCTGAAATTACCGAACTCAGACTATATACGTGTAGTCTGAAACACGCCAAGCAGCACTGCACGTAACTACAGTGCAAGGATAGCCCAGCATAAATATTCTTGCGTGAAGCTTCGTTCTACCTGCTTTAAGCGGCACGGCTAACACGACGGGGAAAATTCGCTCGATTTCAGCTTTCATTTTCATTAAATAAAAGGCTATCTGTGTTGCAGACTCAGTAAATGACAACATGAAGTCCATCCGACCTGTGCGAAAATTGTTAGCATGTACTGCCTCACTCATCATTGACAAACAATGTGAGCTTACTTGGTCGGTCTTTTCTATTTTTTTTTGCCACTCGAGACCTCTCGGTCACTTGGCGACATAATAAAGGTAGCTGTATCCGTATTAAAGTACCATACGCACGAATGCCGCTCCGACAGTGGTAACAGAACGCCCAAATTCAGTGAGCGGGCAGCGCGACCAGCCGATAAAGCAGCGGCCATAGTGCTCACTACGTAAATGGAAGCAATTTTTTGAAGTTACCCGTGAAGAAAACAAATAAGCTGCACGCTGCAAGCATTACTCCGAAACTATACATGCTGTAGTCGGAACTTCGTATAATTTGATTAGACACCAAAAAGAAAGCACGAACGTGAATACACACAAGAGAAAGGGTTGGCAACCCAGCTGAAGGCAACGTCGGCCTTCACCGCTCGGTGCAGCTCTGTGCCTGTTCATTTAAAGGCTGCTCTTGACGACGCCAAAATCAACATGATTTACACTGACGTTGAGCCCTTTCGTGTTGTCGAGAGCGAGGGATTCAAAGAATTCGTAACGGTAAGTTTGACAATATTAGAAGCCGCCTTTCGTCAAAGTAACTGTTTTGTATTGTTTCAGATTCAGGTCGCCGCCCCGGGTTACAAGTTGCCATCGCGGTATGACCTCAGAGAGAAGTTTCTGCCCGGGAATGTATCAGCTCTGCAGTCCAAAATATCGTCTTTGGCGGAAGCGGAGTGCGTCTGTGCCCCACTAGACGCGAAACGTGTAGACGTCGTGTAGACGTCATGTAGACGTCGTGTAGACGTCATGTAGACGTCGTGTAGACGTCGCGGTCTACTCAGTCGCTGTCCGCGAAACAACATTCGTGGACAGCGACTTCACGGCTCATGCGTACCACCTCAGTTACACTGGCTTGATGAGGAGCCACACGGCTACTCGAGTTCGCTCGAAGTACGACGCAGCGTTGCTGCAGTATAACATTGCGGAAAAGGTGAAATGTATATTTCCACACAATTTCACCTCCGTTAACTGTTTCTATTTTATTTTCGAGGTCCTTCGCGTGGTGACAGATAACGCTTCATCAATGATAAAGGCATTTGCATTTACCGCGTGGAAGACTAAATAGGACGATGATGATAATTTCGAAGACTGGCCCGAACGCTTAACCAAGGAACTTTCAAGCGAGTTCCATTTAAGCGCCGCCGCCCACAGCCTGCAGCTTGCTTGTAAACGACGCCATTCGGCAGGTATGTGCTATTAAATAACATGTTGCTTTCATCTTATGTGCATTGATACGTCGCTCACTTGTTGCTATTTTCATGAACAATTGCTTGCGACAAGCTTTGTTAATTAAGTTGCCATGGATGCATGGAGTAAGAATGTATGAGTAAAATCACTGCAGTTTGAAAAGTAAGGGCAGAGAACTGTGCTTATTAGAGTTTCTGTGGTTTAAAGCTTCATTAGGCAACTACCCCCGGCTCAAGTTTAGCCGAATTTTCGAGCGTCCTTCGCCTTTCATCTTGGGGATTCGTGGAGCATTTGCTGCCATTGCCGAGGTCACAAACTGTGCTTCCCCTCAAATAGTCTGTGGATCATTTTTCTGCCGCAGGCCAGGCACCAAGCTAACGCGGCTTAAAAGTCTGCTCTCACCACATCAATTAACCGTTCTGAAATACCTATAAAGCCAAACAAAAACAACACTGGCACATTGTGTAAAGAACGCCCACGGTGTCCCGAAGTTTACGATTTGGATTTGGTTGGTTCCTTGTTCAAGCGGTTTTTGTTTTACTGTCTTTTGTGCTCCTTGCTATTTTTGTCCTTTCGTGATCGCCCTCTCCTTTCTTTTGGATTACACCCCCCGCCGCCCCCACCACCATTTCATGCGGGGAAAATGAAATCCTGCTTACGTCACTCCTCCTGTTACACATTGCTTTGCCCGTAAACACAGTTGCCTGGTGTATAAGACCAATCAGCGAGGCAGCAGTCTGCTGCTAGTTTATGTGAACTACGAAGCCGGCCCATTTCATTAAAATAATACCAGCCGTAGCGCCGTAGCCATGGCACTACGCGCACAACATTTATTCCTAAAGAACAGAAAGGTACAGCCTATGCATTAATGTGCACTGAATTTATCGCAGGGCTGGAGAAAACGGCCTCGTCTTTCCCCACTTTATGTTCTCTAATGCAGTCTCGAAGAGTGCCAGTGTGTCGTCGAGTGCAATACCGTACGGTTACATATGTCATCATTTTCTTTCTGAAACTCTATTGCGTTGCACGTTTGCCGTTTGCACTACCTGTACTTGCAGTGGCAATATTCACTTATTGTCGTCCCTGCTTCATTTTAGGACCCAAATTCCGATGAAGTCGTACAAAAATGCGGCGCCGTCGTTGCATCTACACGCAAGAGCACCACCGACACGGAAGTCTCGAATGTGGCCAATCTGCATTTGGAATCTCGCAACGCGACGAGGTGGAACTCGCAACTGCGAATGATGAGAAAGCTCGTTACCACTTTTCCGAGTCATCTAGACCTCACAGAACTTTGTACGCCTGGAAGACGGCTTAGCTGTCTAAATATGAACAGAGGCTGGCGACAGACTTGATTGAGCTTCTCTGTCCTGTAGAGGAGGCCACGGGGTTGCTGCAGAAAAGGCACAATACAGCCGAGCTTTTGCTTCCCCGTGTTCCAAAATATCGAAGCTTCCTTTGCGGAAATCTTAAGCAACGGCACACTTCTTTGCATGGAGGCAGCTAAAAGCCTACAGCGTAGCCTGGAGAAGCGGTTAGCAAGCACGTGGAGTGACTGTTTTTCTGGTGGATGACCTCCTAGACCCACGGTTTGTCTTCTTGGTGTTCAGCTGCAACAGCCGAAAAGATGCGTTCTGCTGTGCTGGGGAAGAGTTCTCTTCCGGAAGGGCAGGACAGCGCCAGCACCGTCGCCAATGAATGCACAACTCTGAAGGAGGACTAAGTTTGATGTTTAAAAAACATCAGGCAAAATGCAAATTCCCACCAAGACCATAAGCCTGGATCCATTGCAGACGAAATTTTTATTTACCTCACAGAGGGAACATGCCCACAATTAAGCCGTTGACCTATTGGAAAACGAACGCTAGCCGCTTTCCGTTGCTTTCCCGTCTCGCAAAGGCAGTTTTCACTGTGAATGCGATGTCAGCTGTCGTGGAATGTGTGTTTTCTACGGTATCCCCGATAATGACAGCGAAGCGAAATTGGCTGTCAAGCACCTTTTTTGGGCAGCTCGTGTTTGTCAAGCGCAACACATAGGTAGAAGACAATTGTTTTATCTCACGTTTCTGTTTTAATAACTAAACGTTGAAGCAGTTGTCATATACACTTGGGGTTTTTAAACCTTAACGGCGAAACACTCATTTAGCTAGTGACATTTTGTTGCAAAATTTCGATGAATAACGCCAAAATAAAGCTTCTTTCTGCACCTTGCACTGTTCGCGACATTTATTGCAACATTTAAAAATCACGAGGACACCTAAGAAAAAGTACGCTATGTCGTCATTTTAGCGTCAATACATTTAAAGTTAAACAGTATTAAAACGTCAGAAGCCTTAAAACATGCTGGCCATGCAAATACTGTAGGTATATCGCGAGAACTGCCATTATGCGAATTACTAGGGTGGTTGTACTGCATGAGATATGTCGCCAAGCTACTATCCCTCGACCTTGGTAACGTGTTTTGCTTATTTTTTGCAGTTTTTAACGCGTCGTATCACATCAGCTTTATCGTTCGTTCGTCGTTAACTCGATAAAACTAGTCGTGCTAAGATGCCTTTCCTACGTTGAAGAATTACAGGAGTAGAATCGAACTGCACGGCCATTCAGGGAGTGGGAATGGGCTAAGTTCTTTCATTCGACGAATTGAAAGGAATTGAATTGCGGCAAGTTCTTATTCCCTGGAATGGAATCGGAATGGGGCGTCCAATCCGCAACGCTGTCACCGTTTGATGTTTAGCATTTATTTACGTTCAAGTTTCGCTTTACATAGATTCCGAAAAGTGCAACAGATCTGCAGTTTCTTTCGCCTGTCATGCAGCAGACATTTAGGAGTTCGTATTTGGGCCAACGGGTTCATTTAGGGTTGTACAACAGCGTGAAAATGCAGGAAACAGAATTCGACACCAAGCCATGGAATGACGTTTTTGTACTTTCCACGTTTCGTCTGCCGTGTTTCGTTTATCTATAAGCCAATGACATTTATTCTGCACCGTTCAGAGAAAACCCATCAATTGCAAGTCAAAACACGTGTTTAATTTCTGCTGTTCACCTTGCTACTAGAGAAACGACGTTATCCTAATTATTTTTTTCTTATTCTTACGATGAGCGTAGCTAAGCGATCGCAGTTGCAAAAATGGGACAGTCAAACGCGTAGAAATGTCAGAGGAATAAAGCAGGAGTCTAGCTACGCTGTTCACCTCTTGCCATATTGCAAAACAGAAACATTGTTGTATACATTTCAGCGGTTTAGACGATGAATTACAGTTATCCTGATTGTCATGCAACACTGGGCCTTCTATTGGCCTAAGTGTTACCAGTACATCACGATTCTCAATTTGTTGAATAAGAACGTTGCGACTTTGCTAGTTGGTTAGATAATACAAATATTCTGACAGTGCGAGAATGGGCAAATACAAGCGATGCGCGCGAACACAGCTTAAGTTTAACACAAATAATTGAAAATGTACAATTTTAGCCTACGCCATCACTCTGGGATACCATAACCAGTTGTAAGCGAGAGCAACCTCCTCCACGCTACCGCACGACAAGACCAACCGGCAAATCTCCTTTCTTCACGAGTATTTGTTGCTTTTGTTAGTTCTTGCCCAGACTGACCCCATCGGTTCGTCTGGTTACCCATTGCACTTCATGCCGTCAGGCGCCAAAGGTGACCTTAAAAAATAGAAGCAATAAATACAGGAAGCCACCCCAAGGAAAGAAATTATGGCACTATTCATTCTCATCACCATCAGCACATTTATGTTGTTCTACCGGCGATTTACAATACCCATTGTCTTGTGCCATGTGATTACATCGTATGTTTTCTAACATCTTTACACCACGAACTCCCTGTCGTAAAAGACATGCGGTGATTGGGTTTGTAATGTGTTAGTATCGCATGAGTTCGGTTATGCTGTCACGTCAGTAATTGCGGTATGATGGCCCTTACATAGAACCTATTGTTTCACTCTTTGTTCCTCCGTTTTGATTTTTCTCCTCTTATGAGACATAGTACTTATCCTGGCCTTTTCCAGAATTATTCATTTGTTCGGTGTTAGCGCTGTGTTCATGTGCTTCACTCGCGTTTGCCTGTGTTTCTTTTACCGTCCATCAGCATATGAATGTCTTGCCAGAAAAGACCATGGCCCTTACATCTGCATTTAAGCTGGCGTAGAGGCATCAGGGACCACGTACGCGAATAACTATCGTTGAAGCGCGGACAGCCAGTGGATCGGGAGCAACAAATGGGGCGATAAGTTTCGGAGGCGATCGCACCAAATCTCTGCGAGTATACGGCCGAAAGCGTTTCTGGATCTTTGCCAAGCTCTCTTTCTAATGGTGTATAGAAGGTCAAGGCTCCATGTCTTCAGCTCTTTCACAATGCTTCTCACGTAGTCATGCTCATGCGATGTACCTTCTTTTTTTTTTCATCGGTGCCGAAAACGAACCGCACGAGATCGACACGGTTGTGTCCTGCAACGCATCTGTCGGGCAAAGACGGTGCTGGCATTTCGTGCGTCATCACGGGGCGAAGCGTCACTGCAACAGGGTGGTGTACTGTACGAGTCAGGCCAGCAAGGTGAGCGCTTCGATGACGCGACGCATTCCGTCGTAATCTTTAGATTACTTTCCGCTCTGCCAATTGCCTATAAAACAATCTCACACGCACTAAAATCGAGTATGCCAATGCTTCTTGAATTTCTTAGCAATGAAGCTTTAAGAACACGCTATAAATGTTTATTTCCGAATGGTTTAGTATAAAATTAACGAAGTAAATGTTTATAACTAGCGATGGCGCGAATATTTTATGACTGATGATATCACTACCAAAAATTAGACTGAGTGAGCTTGAACTTATCCACTGAAGTAACGTATGAAGAACATGGTACGAAGAAAATAGAAAATTCGCTGCCTGACAAGTGAAAGTTAATCGGAAAATAGCGTGAAAGTATCCGCGTCGTTCACATCATGCATGTGGGCGCTACAGTCCCAAAATGTTCAGTTAGGACTAAACGATCGCCTTGTCGTGCTGTTTCGGGGGCGTGGCTTCAATGGTTACATTTCCCACTTCCAAGTGATTCATCGACGTGGTATTTCTATTCCTACCCTGCTGATCCGGTGACCAGCTGTTCCAGCGGCCTGGTGTTCCTGATGTCCTCCTTGCAGATTTACCGATGTGGAACCTCTATGCGTACCCTGGTCCCCTGGTGGCCAGTTCTAGCAACCTGGAGTATTGATGCCCGCCCTGTGGATCTGGTGACCAGCTGATCTACCGACTTACTATAACTATGCTTGCCTTGCTGACCTGGTGGCCAGTTGTTCTAGCAGCGTGGTGTCATGATGACCGCCTTACGGATCTGGTGCCCTGGTGTCTAGAGGTCTGTTGTCTTGATGTTCGTACTATGCATCTGCTGGCCAGCTGATCTAGCGGCGCAGTACCTGGTTGCCCACCCTGCTAATTTGGCGCCCAGCCATTCTAGCTGTGTGATGTCTTGTTGTGCACCCTGTAGACGTGGTGGCCAGCTGTTTCTTGTCGCCTAGGCTGCTGATCAAAAGATCACGCTCGCATTGAGGAATCACAGATGGCCAAATGTGTCTTTTTATCACGATTTCTCCATCGAGATAAGTTCGACGAGTTGTTTAACATACGCAACTTCAGCGTCTGTGTTCGCTCTTGCGCGGTTTGCTTTCTGCCATTACTTTGTATTTAAAGATGGCCATCACTACAATAACCGGAGATGTACCCGGAATCGATATCGCCGGTACTATTCGCGCTGGCTGCCATTTTGCCATTGACCGTGCACGTGGTTCCGCGAAAGAGTGCTCACATGCTTTCCTGAATAGCTTTAGCCTTTAACGTGCGATCGCAGCTCACGCCGCTTTTCTTTTTAAGTACCACCAATTCCATGGATGAATGCTCGCTGCTCTTTTATGTAGGACATCGCCGTGGCTCTTGGTTCAAAGAACCCGGGGACGGACAGATGGGCCAAGTTCTGCTTCCTAGCAGACGAGGTAAGCACAATCCTTGAGAATGTTTTGAATTAATTATGGTGAATTAAATTTTTGGTGTGGCAGCCCCGCGAAGTGCCATCCGCTGCTTTTTGCTGAAAGCGCTTCCTCTGTCGTGCTTATCAAGTTGGCGTATTTGTGATTAGAAAAATGTACTACAGCTGCCTGTTCAATGCAGCAAATACCTGAATTTGATGTCGTGCAGTTGAAGGAAATAACATTTCAGTTCCTTATTCCGAAACGCAATTAAAGACTTGCTGGCATGGTATTCAAGACATAGTGCAGCGTTTGCATTTTGTGACGTTTCAGCTAAACTTTGGTGGTTTCTGTCATAGCCGCATCAGCGGAGATTAATGCTCGTCTGACGCAAATGTTATAATATATTTGAAGTGAGGCTTTCTTTAATAAATGCTAGATAGCTAATGGCGATGCGCACAGTTGTTCGATTTCATCTTACGCAATTATATATCAATGCAATGGCTATGCACAAACTTCTCATTGTACATTTTTCAAAATTATTTTGGACTAGATTGTTCAGAATAATTCCTAAATGCAAACACCAAATCAGACGAATTCACAGGCTTAGACGTCTGTGTAGCGATGTGACGATGCCGAAGGCGATGAGTGGTTCTTGTCTAGGGAGGAATGCTGATGACAGGCGTGTGCACAGAGAAGTAGGTCGCTCATCTAATGACATGTATTCGGGACATATCCGTGGAATTTCTAATCGTAACAAAGCGCGGTTCGGTGGCTATGCGTAGGCGCTCATTGAGGGCCATGTACCCTCTGATGTGACGGATACGTGCTCAAGTCCGTCAGTGTCTTAGAAGAGCGATCTTATCCTTATGGGAAAACATTTCTTCAGAGTTGGTGAACGCCCCTTATTATTTGAGAAAAAAAATGACGTTACCCTCGCCAATGCCACATTATTAGTAAAACCGTTGCATCGTATAACATTCTTTTCACCGGTAGCGTGTTCTTGTGTGCGTGTGTGTGTTATCTTTGCAAGCGCTGTTTGTCTTCCGCACGTACGTTCGCTTATGTGTTCACTTCTGTTTGAAACTATAGGGAACTCGGTTCTTATTTCTATTGTCCCGTCGATGTGTGGGAGTTCATCGTGGACTCCAGGTATTTTGTTACATGCTACCCTATAATTATACTAACAATAATCAACCAAAGAAACATTCTGAGGACCACAAGATTACGAGAGAACGACGTTGACGTGACGAAGTGATGATGAATGTGTGATCGGTGGCGTGACAGCTTATGTGTCGTGGCAGCAAAAGGTTACAACACGCAGTGCCCCTGCGTCGCCATTGACGGTGATTCTCAGCGAATAGATATTTTTTTGCCTGTTTCACCCGTTTTCGTGGTTGATCGGCGAGCAATTGTCGGCTGCCGGATTCGCCAAGTTAGTTAGTTCTTGGTTAATTGATTCTTTGGTTAGTTCGCTCGTTCAGTAGTTCATTAATTGACACGTTCAATCGTTCGTTCAGTCAATGGTTCGTGCGTTCCTCTGTTCGAAATTTAGTTCGCTCGTTGGTTCATATGGTAATCATCGTCAGTGGTAACTGCAAATATTTTTCCCAAGACCGCACTTACGTAATCACGCCACCGACGTCATCATATGGTCGTCATATTACCTTCGTTTTGTAATCTTGTGGTTGTCGTGCTCAGCTTGTTGGTGTCATCATCTATGTGTCACTGTATCCATGACGTCATTGTTCTCTTTTCCGTATCTGATTGTACTCGTTATTGTGCTGTCTTTTTCACACCCCTGTAGTTCTGTCATCGCCGTCTTGTTGATGCCAGAGTCAAGGTTGGTCGCATTCATCACTGTTGCGGTCACGTCGTGGTTTTGCAGCCGTCGTCTTCGCGACATCGTCGTAGTGTTAGTGTTATATCTGGCAGCATGACGTACTCGTCATTTTTGTCGTGAATCAGCCTTGAGTAGTCGTCATCGTACCATTGTCATCTCACTGTCTCTTTCGCACGCACTCTCACAAGCCTACGAACGGACAGGCGCACATCTCTTTTGCCGGCAAAGTAATGCTAGTGCCCACCACTTTTCTGCCTAAAAAGCATACGCATATTGCCTCATAAAATATTAACATTTAATATCTGCACAGGAGTATCCCTGAAGCATAGGCATGCTAAATAATGAGTACATTATAATAAATTGATAATTTACTAGACTTGACTTCCTTTGAATTATGTTGTCGGTATGTTCCACGCAGTGTATGCCACTGTGACACCACAAGTACATAACTACTAAATGCATATAAACATGTGTCACGCGTCTGTGTACGTACACGTGTCATCGCCATTCGTGCATCGACAAGCATAAGTTGCCTTCGTCCTCGTTTCATCGCTGCGCATATGTCCGGGACTGTGTGTCCGCCTCATTTGTGTTTGAATCTCGCCATACATGTTACGGACGGTGCAGCCTACAAAGATAAAAAAAAATTCCATTAGATTAAAGTTTTGATGTTTCTAGGGAATAAACAAACATTTTATGGGTTTACACACTCAACAGGATGAAAGTAAGCACATTTGTGCACATCGTCGTTAGGCTTTGATTGCACTCTTCACTTAAGCTTCACCTCGCATAAATTGCAACATATGCTTAGGATATGTATAATTTTGTTTTCGTGTGGCATGTATCAGATTTCGAACAGATAATTTGGGCCAACCAACTTGGGGACACTGCAGGATTTGCAGCAGCGTACGCTATGGGAGAGAAAATTGTACTCTAGACCATTGAATGACATTTTTTGCTTCGTTACGTTTCAGACGCCGTGTTGGTTCTTTATAAGTCAATTATATAACCCTGCACCGTTTCGAACGATATCATAAGCTGATAGGCAGAGCTACCATTTAGTCTTTGTTCTCTGCCTTGCTACTCCAGAAGCCACGTTATCCTGCTCAATTCTTTACTCCTTGTCCTTACTTCCCGCGAATATAAAACATGCTGATGAAAATATTTACGACTTGGGTTCGTTGGAAATATTACAAAAATATGTTCATTGTGCATAAATAAACTTGTAAAAGTCAAACACTTAAGCATAGCGCGATCTCCTTATAAAATAAATAAGAAATAGGAAAAATATAGTGCTCTATGTCAACCATTCCGGGGTGCCATCACTTCTTGCGATAGCGCAACGAATGCTACACTCATGTACTAAAAAAAACCAATCGGCAGATCTGCAATGTAATGCCCCCCTGGGGTCCTTCAGGGAAAATAAGTGTCTCGTTTCTTTTCGAGTATTTGTCGCTTAATTTTGCCGGTTATTGCCTAAACTGACCGCGTCGGTTCATCTGGTTACGCATTGCACCTCATTGCGTCTGTCAGAGAAGGTGACTGTAAAAAATTGAAGCAATGAAAACGAAGCGAACCACAAGGGAAAACGTACAGCAGTCAGCATCATCACCATCAGCCTATTTAAGTCTTCTCCCAGTATTTTCTGATAACCCTTGCCTGGCACCCGCTGATTCCATCTTGTGCCTGCCAATCTGCTAATATTATATAGCACAACCTACTTTCCTGCCGTCCTCCAGTGCGCCTCCCTTCCCTTGGCACCTACTGAGTAAGTGGACTTCTTTTAAAGCACCGGTAATCTGCCCCACACATTACATGCCCCTCTCCCCCTCAGCTTCATCTTTCTCTGTCAATGTCAACTAAAATATCGGCTACCTCTGAATTCTTTATCATCCATATCGCTGTTTTCCTGTCTCTAAACGTTAACTCTAACATTTCTCTTCTCAAGACTTCTTGCTAATCGCGAACTTTCTGGGCCTTATATGATATGAGTTCCCTATTATGATTTCAGAATGCCTGACGTACGTAATCTAACCAATTTTATTTTCCTCCGTGTTTAATTCCCTTGATCAGGATCACCTTTCAATAATTTGCCTTGATGTATGTTATTATAGAAGCTGATTATCAAACGCGAATACTGTTCTGTTGCAAGGCAATTCAACATTACCATATAGTTTAATGTCTACTAATCTTCCATTTCATTCTTTCATTCCATTTGCTAAGTCATACCATAGCAGTCATAGCTCAATTTTAACACCAATACCTAAAATAGAGAGAAAAAATATTTTATCCAAGTGAGAACGTCTGCACCAAGAAGATGGAAAGTTATAACCAAGGATTATTCCTTGTAGCAAAGCTTATCACGTGCACTGCGGACCTTAGGTGGAATGGGTAAAAGATGAGATCTATTTCATTCGACAATCAGTAGGCAGACATTACCTAGGGAAAATTGCACGGTGCGTAATACAAAGGTCGAACGAGCATAAGCCAAAAGTAGGGGTATGCGCTGGTGGCGTTCAACTTCCAGGCACACGCTTATCGCCGAAAACTCAATGAAGCTCATATCTTGCAGATGCATAAAAGTTAACTATTGCGAGAGATACTCGCGTTAAAAAAATGTATGGTGGTTGGTTTTGTTACACATTATCATAACGGTGATTCTTGTCTCGTGCCAGGAATTGCGGTATCATGGAGTGGTTGGCTTAGGCCATTCTGCACAACCTATAATTTCGCGTTCAATGATTTGTTTCGATTTGTCGCTTTGATGAGACATAGCATTTATCCTCGGCTTTTACAGACGCGCTCATCTGTTGGGAGTTGGCGCTATGTTCGAGTGATTCACTTGCGTTAGCACGTTATTATTTTACGGTCCCCGATTTACTGTCCGCCAGCCTATTATTGTTTTGCCAGAAAAGACCACAGCACGTGCCTTTGCGTTTGAGCTGGCGTTGCTGTACACGGGACTACGTAGGTGAACAACTATCATCGAGGCGAGGACAAGGGAGTAGTTTGGGATTGACATCTGTGGTGATGAAGTCTCGGGCGATCACACCGAATCTGTGCGAGTCTACGGCCGAAAGCGTTGCTGGCTCCGTGCCAAGCTCGCTACGCGATGGTGTACAACGGTCAGGGCAGGGGAGCGAGTTTCGGTATTGGCAATACAGCGTCGCCATGACATTTGTAGCTAAAGGAAAATTCAATAACGTTTGCATATGTGGCTCTATATTTTCAACCTACCCAGCAACAACGTAAGGTGACGTTGTCATGTGTACAATTAAACTGTGTTCTTGGCTATTTTCTTTTTCGGCGCCTTGCATCTTCATTTAGTCGTTTTATTTGTTGTGCCAACGACCACTGATCTCGCTTTTATCCCTTCGGCTGGCACTCTGTTCCTCTGCTGCTGCCGCGTTCTATACGCGTGCATGTATTTTTTTATTCGTATGCTCTGCAGTTAAAAATTATCTTTCTCTGCCCGCGAACGTTCCGGAAGATTCGTAAAAACTGAGGAAAACTTACAAGGCGTGATGTGCGGCTGCGTGGCGTGGCAACTCGGGGAGGAACAGCAGGGCGAAATTTTTCCATGTCCCTGCGGACGAGAGGTAAGCACACATTTTCTGCAGTCGTTATGAAGAATAAAGCGCTCTCCTTATCAGAACAGCTATGGAACGAAACGAAAGAGCTTCCGCGGTTGTTTTCAAGTTAATGTCTTTTTTGGTTTGGCGCAGTGCATTTTTCTTTGTTTCTGTAAGAAACTGAGGCTACTTGTTGACACTTGCGCAGCGGCCGATTGATGCTAGCTGACGCGCAGGCAGAAAGTTCACTTTGATATATGTTAGCAGTTCCTCTTAATTTTTCCCACGAGTAAAATACTTGCTATTCATATTTGCCGAAAGTATTTGAATGCTTGCCGCACAAAGTGGTTACGCTGGAGAGCATTCCGGTGATCAATTTTTTTTTGTCTTCACACTACCATCTCTGAATGTGCATGAACACGACAGAAGCAAAAAAAAAAAGAGAGAGCAATTATGTCTCAGTTCACCGTTTGCGTTGTTAACTACAATAAGTTCGAATTACTTGCGCGACGACCGAGTTGCATTCCACTTTTCAAACTGCCTAGGACAGAATTTCTTCGTCGCTCCCCCTTTTAGGTGTTCTTTAATCATGACTGCGCGTTATTTTGCACATTTGCAGATGTGACATTTGGCGAAAATGCGCTAAATGGTTGTCCTGGCGGGGTTGACATGCATGCAGATGTACAACGGCTACTGCCTCTGCTCGGACTACCATCACAGAGAGGGACTACGCCAATCCTGCCGAAACGAAAGTAGGGGTCAGCTGTGCCGGCTGTTGAAGTGGAAGTGCGGCCCCTGGTAAATGAAGGTAAGGAAAACAAGTTGTTAGAGGTTGCGAATCTGTGCTAACTTGTGCACTTCATTTGCTACGGCGGCTGGTGCCATGTGACGTAACACAGCAAAATTTCCTCCGCCTGCGCCAAGAAACCGCGTACCTGTCAGTTTCTCCTTATCGTTTGCTCCTCTGCTATGTGCGATGTTCCCGATTATAGGCTAAGCTAAAAAGCCGAACGTTTTTCACGGACAATAAGCGAATTCATCTTCGTAAATATTCGCGCCATGTTTGGCGCTACAGCACACGATACGGCGAAGCAAGTTCTTTCCACGCGCTGCCGTATTCTCGCGGAAGTTTGGTGTGCCGCTTTAGAGCAAAACTTACGATGCTCACTTGCCGAGCAGCTTTAAACTACCGATAGTTTGAAGCTAGTTTTCTCTTGTGAGTATCTTGCAGAAAAATTTGTCCAAAGCAAATAAAACGCTGAATTTCCCAACCTTAAGAACATGAATCAAAAGCTTTCATCGATCAAGAAAACCAGCTCTGAAAAAACTGATGCCTAGAATTCTCAGCCAGCTCTTGAGAAAACAGCAATGCTTAACATGTTAGAAGACTATACAGCACCACTAAAACCTAGGTCTTTGCTTATTGAATTTTGGAGGCATATTCCTACTTGAAATCCTGTAACCAAATATAATCAGAAGTGTCTAGCATCGATTGAAGGCAGTATTTTACAAAAATAAACGGCTCTGTGTCTGGTAACGTGCACTCTAAATTTGATAATCAACCCGTTTTTCATGTCATGTTTCGGTAAACTTGAAGTGATGTCGTATGGTACGCATTTCTAACGCCCAATGAATTTGCTGTACAATACAATATGGCACTCAAGAATGCACAGGACGATTCGCTTGTCCTGTGTGCAGTGTTCTTCTACAGTGTGCAACTTTGACGAAAATCCGCCAACTAGCCCAACAAGAATTTCATATGAGGTGCCTGTCTTTACAGGTTCTGCATCGTCGCAGCAAGGCAAAAAGCGGAAAATATATTTGCCAGAGATCATCGCAGGCGTCATCAACCGACTGGATAATTATACACAAAGATATTGCAAGTTAGCTCAGAGCTTCGAGAGGCTTACCACGGGGGAAGCACTAGAGAAGTTGATGTATCATGTGAGCGCAGAGTTCTGAGAACTCTTGAGGAGCCAGGTGGCACTCCATTACCGCAAGAGGAAGAGAAGGACATGGAGAAATGTTTTCCGGAGCACGTTCGCCTGGTCGCGCACCAGTGCGGTGTGACCACTGTACTGAATTTAAGCTAAACATCAATCTACTTTATGAAATATGTTGCTCTATTAAGTGTAGCACAAAACCTGCTGCAGCAGTTCTGCTATGCGTCGCTTTTGCTGCACATAAATGACATCAATCTGGATCTAAAAAAATCGTGAAAGTTCGCTGCTATATGAAAGCTTCAGAAGCTTGAAAATTGGGAAACATATTCTGATATTTTATTCTTTTTGTAATTCCGATTGTTCTTAGTGCATTCTACTGATGAGCATATCTTTACAATATATTTCGGTTTACTTAAATGTTTGAATAAACATCGTGAAGCGTATCCATTTCTGCAGACATTCATTGCTCTTACACTTCTACCATCCTCTTTAAAGCTTATTACATAGCTACGAGACACAGACCTCGACATGCTAGCAACTTCCCGAACATACCTCAATAAAATCCTGCAAGTACTAACTCTGCTCAACCTTGCGATGCTAAAATCTTCCCGACCTTACTTCAATATAGTTCTGCTAGTACTAACGCTGCTCAACCTTGCGATGCTAGAATCTTCCCGACCTTACTTCAATATAGTTCTGCAAGTACTAACGCTGCTCACCCTTGTGATGCTATAATCTTCCCGACCTTACTTTTCTGCAAGTACTAACGCTGCTCAACCTTGCGATGCTAGAATCTTACCGCCCTTACTACAATATAGTTCTGCAAGTACTAACGCTGCTCAACCTTGTGATGCTAGAATCTTCCCGACCTTACTTCAACATAGTTCTGCAAGTACTAACGCTGCTCAACCTTGCGATGCTAGAATCTTCCCGACCTTACTTCAACATAGTTCTGCAAGTACTAACGCTGCTCAACCTTGCGATGCTAGAATCTTCCCGCCCTTTCTTCAATATAGTTCTGCAAGTACTAACGCTGCTCAACCTTGTGATGCTAGAATCTTTCCGACCTTACTTCAACATAGTTCTGCAAGTCCTAACGCTGCTCAACCTTGCGATGCTAGAATCTTCCCGACCTTACTTCAATAATGTTCTGCAAGTACGAACGCTGCTCAACCTTGTGATGCTAGAATCTTCCCGACCTTACTTCAATAAAGTTCTGCAAGTACTAACGCTGCTCAACCTTGTGATGCTAGAGTCTTCTCGACCTTACTTCAATAAAGTTCTGCAAGTACTAACGCTGCTTAAACTTGCGATGCTAGAATCTTCCCGCCCTTTCTTCAATATAGTTCCGCAAGTACTAACGCTGCTCAACCTTGTGATGCTAGAATCTTCCCGACCTTACTTCAATAAAGTTCTGCAAGTACTAACGCTGCTCAACCTTGTGATGCTAGAGTCTTCTCGACCTTACTTCAATGAAGTTCTGCAAGTACTAACGCTGCTCAACCTTGAGATGCTAGAATCTTCCCGACCTTACTTCAATAAAGTTCTGCAAGTACTAACGCTGCTCAGCCTTGTGATGCTAGAATCTTCCCGACCTTCCTTCAATAAAGTTTTGCAAATACTAGCCCTGCCCGACACTCTTGACTTCAGTTGTTTCATTTCGCGGGATTGAATCCCGGCCACGGCGGCCGCATTTCGATGGGGGCGAAATGCGAAAACACCCGTGTACTTAATTTAGGTGCATGTTAAAGAACCCCAGGTGGTCGGAATTTCCGGAGTCCTCCACTACGGCGTGCCTCTAATCAGAAAGTGGTTTTGGCACGTAAAGCCCCTTAATTTAATTTGTTCAGTTGTTTAATTATTATGGCACAGGGGGGGGGGGGGTTCCTTTCGGCGAAGCCACGAATAATCTTAAGCAAAGAAAGCATGCTGTGTCAGAAATGGATGTTCTAGACAAGTTCAAATGCTTTCGCCTCCTTAATATGTGGCCATCGAAATTCTCATGACGGATGACCTCCAGTCAATTATTCAATTCGTAACATATCTCTGACACTAGTACATCGTAGTACAGAATGCGCCCATTTGTACCGAATAATGCAATACTCAGCTGTACATTATTGTGCTGTGTATGAGTATCTTGCTGTGCCGTAGGTTGGTAATAAAAACAGTGAATATATCCGATTTTCTTGCCTACTTCTGCCGAAACAAAACTGCCGCTCGTCATGGCGTGGCGGCTCGCCCATATGAAACAGAAAATGCAATGTTTTACGCAGATGGGTTGCACATATGTTGCGAGTACAATAAAATTAGCAGCAGAAGTACGTTGCAAACAAGGTCAGGAAGAGGAAACCAATCTCAATATAATAAACGCAAGGGGTGTTGGTTTCGGTTTACTTCTGCTCGACGAGTGCATACCACTCCACAAACGGGGTGGCGTTTCTCCCTCGCGCACCAACAAAACAGTTGCCATGACGGCATGCTTGGTTTTTGTTTTTTCGCCCGGATTTTGGCCCACCAAACACGGGGGGACAAACTGGCGCTTGTGACGCATTTCCCGTTTATATGGGGGAGTGAGAGGTATACCAGCTGACATAGGCTTGGTCAAGGTTTCGTGCCCTTGCCTTTTTCACTGGGCTTCTCACATACGTGTGCAATGTCTTTTCTTTCTTTTCTTCTTTTTCATCGGTTCCGAGAACGAATGGCGAGAGATGGACGTGGTCGTGTCCTGGACGCATCGCTTGTGCAAAGACGACGCTGGCCGTTCGTGCATCATCACCGGGTCACGTATGGGAGACACCACTAATACGGGTCACCAAACTACACGATCTCACCGAAAACGTGAGCGCATCGAAAACATGATGTCCTGCGTCGAAATCTTTCCATTGCCTTTCGCTGTGCCAATCGACTATAACACAGCTTCACGCTAACTACACCCGAGTACGCCAAGGCTTCTGTAATTCTGATCAACGAAGTGTGAACAAGACGCTAAAAACAATTTCTTCAACATTTTATTACATTAAGAGATAACCTGTAAAGCATTAACCAGCGCGCAGTCCCAAATTCCACTTGAATAATTTTATGACTACCAAAAATTGCAAACTTGGTGAGCTGGAACTTATCCGGTGCAGTAGCGCATGGAGAACAGGAAAGGAAGGAAATGGTAGACGTGCGCTTACTGACAAGTGAAAGTTAATTGGGAAATAGCGTGAAAGCATCTGCCTCGATCACAGCACGTATGTGGCACTGCTGTGCAATAAACTTTCAGTTATGCGGCGCCAAAGATCGTTTCTTTTTTCTGGCTATTTTGTGCTTGCGCTTTCAATGTCTACATTTATCACCCCAGAATGCCAGTGAAATAGGCCTTGTCTATGTACTTCGCTTTCGTATCGTATAATCTCTGTTAAAGGTTCAGAGGCTAAGGTGTTGGGCTGCTGAGCACGAGGTCGCGGGATCGAATCCCGGTCATGGCGGCCGCATTTCGGTGGGGGCGAAATGCGAAAACACCCGTGTACTTAGACGTTAAAGAACCCCAGGTGGTCGAAATTTCCGGAGTCCTCCACTACGGCGTGCCTCATAATCAGAAAGTGGTTTTGGCACGCAAAACTCCATAATTTTTTTTGCTACTACGGTGGCCCTCAAAATATCCCAGTTGTTTTGTATTATAATACCCTGATTTAAAGCTGCAGCAAAACGAAACACGTTACGGTTTTCCAGGATTCTCCCTGATTGGCGGTAACGCAAGCCCGTTCTCCTCAAAGCTGCTACCCGTGCTTGTCCGTTATACTCAATTGGCCGCACATATATTCATTGGCCGTTATACTCAATGAAGCCGCACATTTTCGATCGAGAAAAGAAGTAAGAGTACATAACTGTGGTGAATTTCGGCCGAGAGTCCTTGTCAATTAACGGCTAGGAAGTGGTTGAGCCAACTGACTTAATAATATTCTGAAAGCTAACGGCACAACGGAAACCGTGAACATGGCAATATTACAGTTGCACTCTAGCGTGTTACAATTGTACCTTCTAGTTACTGCGCTTAGCATTCCTTAACTTCAACGAGTTTGCGGTATGTTTGTCTGTCTATTAGTTTGTCTATTAGCGACAGAGTGCTCACATGTTTTCGTTAATAGCTTTAGCCTTTAACGAGTGAACGCAACTCACGCCATATTTTTGAAGACACCACTAATTCGACGAATCAATGCTGGATGCTTTTTTTATGTAGGATGTCCCCGTGGCTCTTGGTTCAAGGAACGAGGGTACGCACAGCCGGGCCAAGCTCCGCTTCCTGTAACAGATGAGGTGAGCACAATCCTTGTCACTGTTTTGAATTAATTACGCTCATTCAACTTTTGGTTAGGGAGCCACGCGAAGTGCCATCCGCTGCATTTTAGCTGCAAGCGCTTTCTCGTTCGCACAACGGCAAGTTGGCCTACCTGTGGTTCGGCAAATGCACTACATATGTTTCTTCGGTGCAGCAAGTACTTGAATTTGACGTAGTTGTAGTTGAAAAATAGCCCGTTCGCTCCTTATTCCGAAATACAATTAAAACTTGCTGATCGAGCATTCAAGGAATAGTGCAGACAGGTTTGCATTCGGTGAGGTTTGACGCTGTTTTTGATTTTCTCTCGTGGCAGCGTCATTGGAGTACAATTCTGGCCGAACGCAGATCTCATAATCTGTTTGAAGTAAAGCTTTTCATAAATGCTATACAACTAACGGGGATGCGCACAATTCTTTTAGTTTATCCTGCTGAACGCTACATCCGTGCAATGTCTATACACAGCCTCCTCCTTGTGCAACGTTTAGAATTCTGCACCATACCGTCCAGAGTCATCCCGAGGTGCAAACATCAAATCCGGCGGGTGCACAGCGTGAGACGCCTGTGTAGCGATGTGACGAGGACGAAGGCGATGTGTGATGCTTGTCGAGGGGAAAATGTTGATGACAGACGCGTGCACAGAGAAGTTGGACAGATTTGCAAGCACAAGTATTGAGGAGACATTACGGGGAATTGTAATTTTGAGAAAGAGTGTTTCGGCAGCTTTCCTTAGACTGTCAGCGAGGGCCGTGTAATCTCTGCTGTGGTGGCTGCGTGCTTAAGCACCTGAGTATTCCAAGATCGATCGTATCATACGGGAACGTGAGATTTCTTCGGTGTTGGTCAAGGAACCTGGTTAAAGTGAAACAATCACGTTTGCCTTGCCCACGCTGCATTATTAGTGAGACCGGTGTATCTTCTAAGTTTGTCACTACCCGTGCCTGTCTTCTTCATTTTTTAAAATTTAATATGTATCTTCTGTATATTTAGTTCTATTTGTACCTTTCTCGGTTTCTCGGACTCTGTTTTCACTTCTATTGTCGCTACAAACTGTTCAAATTGTCGACCTACCACAACAACAACAACAACAACAACATCCTAAGGACGAAACGTTGACATGACGACATGATGATGACTATCTCATTGCCGGCATGACAACTTAACTTCTGTGGCAAAAAAAGTTGGAACTCTGGGCAAGTACAGCGCGGGCGTCGTCGTTGATTATGGTTTTTTGGCAGCAGCGCGCCTTCTAGAAGGTTTATGCTCGCAACTTTTTCGGCGAACACCTTCTTTGTTTCTTCCGTCTGCTTTCATGGCTGGTCGGTGGCCGGACTCGGCAAGGAATCCTTCGTTTGTCCTTTCGTTCGTTTCTTCGTTGGTTAATTAGTTCTTGGTTAAACTGTGCATTCGTCCGTTTGTTCCCTCGTTCAAGCGTTCGTCCGTTCATTCGTTTGGGCTATTGGCTTACATAGGCACTCATAGCATTTTTTTTGCGACGGCACTTAAGTAATCATGCCACCATGTCATAGTCGCCGTCACACAGTCGTCATACACTGTCCTTTTGTAATTTTTTTGTTGTCGGGCTCAGCATTTGGGTGTTGTCATCATCTACGTGTTGCTGTATCCAAGACGTTATTGTTGTCGTTTCCGTATCTCACCGTCCTCGTTATGGTGCAGTCTTTATCATATCCCCGTAGTGGTTATGTAGCCGTCATGTTGGCGGCACAGTCAAGCTTCATCGTAGTCAAGTCATCACCCTTACGGCCATGTCGCCATTCTGCCGGGCTCGTCCTCGTGAGATCGTCGCAGCGTTAGTATTGTCGATGGCGCCATGAACTCCTCGTAATTTTTTGTCGTGTTTAAACGTTGTGCAATTGTCATCGAACCATTGCGTTATAATTGTTTTCCCTTTTACTCGCACACAAATATGCGCACAAACACGCACACAAACACACTTATTTACCTTATAAAAAGGAAGTATCTGGCAACAGGATGTGGAACTATACTCAGTAGTTCCTTGCAGCACTGGAGAATCTGCAGGGTACCTTAGCCAATAGTAAGGCTGAATGCCCGTCGAAAACGTGTTCATCCGCGCCGCGTCGTCTGCCCAGCGTCTGCATGCGATCCTTTCGACGCATCCTCCACTGTTAGTAGAGTGACGCCACAAATGTTTTTGTGTTCTAAATATATAGGCTGCGTTTTCATGAATACCGCAGCGGGCATTCGCTTCACGAATACGCTTTCTGAGAAGTTCAGTGCAGCCTCCATGGCCAGTTTTCGTAAGAGACAACGCCCTGATAAATGTTCCCATGCCCTGTACCATACTGCTCGGCGTGTATATGGTGCTTGCTCTCCACTGTCATCACGTGCCATACTAGAACAGAGTCGTAGAATAATTAGGCCTTCGTAGCGTTGCACATCATGAAAGCATAACCAGCGCTAATGCTCTGGTGCCACCTGCTAATTGGAAATCAAACCAATTTTACTCATCGGCGATGCCCCTGTAGTCCAACAGCGTCGAAAAGAGCAGCTCATCTCAAAAACGACAAAACATATCTAATGCTTTGTCCTCAGCGTGAGATGAAACTAAGCGACGATGGATTTTAATATTTATTTGTTGCTGTCTGGGCGGACAGCCGTTAACAAGCGCGAATTTGGATCGAAGCGGGTGGTCTGGGATGCGAGGGCGCTGCCCTGTTGCGGCGTAATCGCGGTCAGGATGTTTATTAATGTTACCGGTGGTAACCGCAGAAGAAATTGGCGGTAGACGATGTGCCTGCGCCAAGGGCACTAACGTATTGCGCATCGCCGTAACATAGCATGTGTAAAGCAACAAATAACTCTCTAATCTCTCCATCGGTAAGACAGTTAAGCCCAGAACTATATTCTGCTGCGCAAAGATATTACCTCTGTACACCTCGTACCTTCGGTAGTGGTGCAAAATAACTTGTGAAATATAGTATTAGGTGCACAGAGTGGAGGATAGCGTAGCCATAACGTAAACCACACAAACAATATAACAGCTTTGATGAGCACACGCCGCTGGTTGCTCAATTGTTAAGATACGTGTATAGTTTATTGAGAAGCTTTCTTTTCTACCCTGCTATGATGCTTGGTGGTTGGGTCGGTTATTATCTGGGTGAATGTATTTGTGTATGTGTATGCGAAGGTTACGTGCACCGAATGCAAGTACAATTGGGTGGGCTTATATAATCCTTGTAAGCTGAACGACATAGTAGTGCCCGGAAGCGCACGTCTGTTATGCGTAATAAAAAAAATTCCTACATAAAACCTGGACATAAGTATCTCTGAAGCACACAGACGTTCTAATGAATGAGCACATTATAGTCAATGTGCACTTGATTTTCTTTGAATTAACGCTTCGGTATGTTCCTCCCGGTTTGCGCCAATGTTGACGCCAGAGTTACATAAAACATGGGTCACGCCTCTCTGTGCATACACTTGCAATCGCCATTCTTGCACCGGCAAACATAAGTTGCCTTTGTCCTCGTGAGATGGCTACGTAGAAGTCTGACAGTGTGCAACTGTCTGATCTACAGGTTTTCCCGCTCAGTTTTATTATTATTATTATTATTATTATTATTATTATTATTATTATTATTATTATTATTATTATTGTTATTTGTTTTGAACACATACACACAGTTAACATGAAAGCGAGGAGCAGGCTGGCCACTGCCACCGGAAGGGACACAACGCCTGCCTACTCTTCTGAAGGGAGGGGACAGCGACACAGATATAGAAGATAGGAAGGAAGGGAGGAAGCAGGAAACGATGAGCAACAGGAGAAATATAAAGACTGAAGTACAACACAGTAGAGATCGCACACAGTAGGGCCGGTCACTGAAGCTCGCGCTACTACAGAACGTTGAATGTTCACGCTACAAACATGAACCTAAGTTAGTTAACTCTAGAAGGGTAAGCAGGGCGTCATGGGCCTGATCACGTTTAGACGCACAACCACTGGGGTATAAACACTCCTTACATAAACATTCCATTACACAATGGACTTGCCACACGTCCTTGTCTGTATAAACGTTCGTGCACGTTCACGCAACCAACCCTCAGCTTGAGTAGTTGCGCTCTAGCGCGACGAGGCAAACGCCATTGAAAATATTCCAGGTGCCAGCCAATTTAATCTGAGCGCCAGCATGTTTAATCCAAGTGCCAATAATTTAATCCAGGCGCCACCACAGTTAATCCCAGCGCCATCCGAATTAATCCGCGCGCCAACTCATTTAATTCTCGCGCCAGCCATGTTAATCCAAGTGCCACACATTTTAATCCCAGTGCCAGTCAATTTAATACTGTTGGAAATTGATTGAGAAACAAATAATTCTTGCAGAAGAGGTCGTAACCGCCGTCATGAATGCCGCCTATTCATGATGTGAGCACTCTATTGGTGTCAGCACTACAGGAGCTAAGCTTCCACACAACCAGTGTCGTCATGGCTTTGTCGGAAACACTTCCGCGTGCTATACCACTCGCTCATTTACTCCTTTTCGAGTCGCATTTCTGAGTGACTCACATAAGTGAGTCAGAATCGTGACGGATATTACGCGACTTGAATTGCGATCATGACATGCGATTTCCTTCCCTATCGTCATGCATATCGATCGACATCGTTCACGAGGGCAAAAACTTGCTCACCCTTACTCAGGCACTTGACATGTGTAAGTAGGGCGCGACTCATTAGCGACACTTAGCGACTCACTACAGCTCACTAAGCTTGTAACTTGCATGCACTCCTATACTTGCAACATGTATATGAAACGAAATGGTTCTGAGAGTGGTAGCAGCTTATTCTTGAGTGACATGATTAGGTCACTAGTGACTCACGCGACTTCGCCGACGTCGCACCTCTCCTAACCTGCCTACCAACATATCAAAGGAAATGGCTTTGAAAGCTTAAAAGCCTGCTCCCTGTCACTCACTCAAGTGACGCGATCAGTATGGTGACTCTCGTGACTTCACCACGGCTCTCACGCATGCACTATCCCAACCTGCCGACATGCATAGAAACGAAGTGGCTTATAAAAAGTAACCACCGACTCACTATGACCCAGTCAATGAGGTGATCACTAGGAGCTCTCGTGACGTCACTACGCCTCTCATCCTCATCATCATCATCATCAGCCTGGTTACGCCCACTGCAGGGCAAAGGCCTCTCCCATACTTCTCCAACTACAACGGTCCGATACTAATTGTGGCCATGTCGTCCCTGCAAACTTCTTAATCTCATCCGCCCACCTAACTTTCTGTCGCCCCCTGCTACGCTTCCCTTCCCTTGGAATCCAACCCGCCGTGGTTGCTCAGTGGCTATGGTGTTGGGCTGCTGAGCACGAGGTCGCGGCATCGGATCCCGGCCACGGCGGCCGCATTTCGATGGAGGCGAAATGCGAAAACGCCCGTGTACTCAGATTTTGGTGCACGTTAAAGAACCCCAGGTGGTCAAAATTTCCGGAGTCATCCAGTGCGGCGTGACCCATAATCAGAAAGTGGTTTTGGCACATGATTTAATTTTTCCCTTGAAATCCAGTCCGTAACTTTTAATGACCATCGGTTATCTTCCCTCCTCATTGCATGTCCTGCCCATGCCCATTTCTTTTTCTTGATTTCTACTAAGATGTCATTAACTCGCCTTTGTTCCCTCACCCAATCTGCTCTTTTCTTATCCCTTAACGTTACACTCATCATTCTTCTTTCCATAGCTCGTTGCGTCATCCTCAATTTAAGCAAAACCCTTTTCGTAAGCCCCGTAGGTGAGTACTGGTAAGACACAGCTATTATACACTTTTCTCTTGAGGGATAATGGCAACCTGCTGTTCATGATCTGAGAATGCCTGTCAATGGTACCCCAGCCCATTCTTATTCTTCTGATTATTTCAGTCTCATGATCCGGATCCGCGGTCACTACCTGCCCTAAGTAGGTGTATTCCCTTACCACTTCCAGTGCCTCGCTACCTATCGTAAACTGCTGTTCTCTTCCGAGGCTGTTAAACATTACTTTAGTTTTCTGCAGATTAATTTTTAGACCCAGTCTACTGCTTTGCCTGTCAAGGTCAGTGAGCATGCATTGCAATTGGTCCCCTGAGTTACTAAGCAAGGCAATATCATCAGCGAATCGCAAGTTACTAAGGTATTCTCCATTAACTCTTATCCCCAATTCTTCCTAATCGAGGTCTTTGAATACCTCCTGTAAACACGCTGTGAATAGCATTGGAGAGATCGTATCTCCCTGCCTGACGCCTTTTTTTATTGAGATTTTGTTGCTTTCTTTATGGAGGACTACGGTGGCTGTGGAGCCGCCATAGATATATTTCAGTATATTTACATACGGCTCGTCTGCACCCTGATTCCGCAATGCCTCCATGACAGCTGCGGTTTCGACTGAATCAAAAGCTTTCTTGTAATCAATGAAAGCTATATATAAAGGTTGGTTATATTCCGCACATTTTTCTATCACCTGATTGATAGTGTGAATATGGTCAATTGTTGAGTAGCCTTTACGGAATCCTGCCTGGTCCTTTGGTTGACGGAAGTGTAAGGTGTTCCTGATTCTATTTGCAATTACCTTAGTAAATACTTTGTAGGCAACGGACAGTAAGCTGATCGGTGTGTAATTTTTCAAGTCTTTCGCGTCCCCTTTCTTATGGATTAGGATTATTTTAGCGTTCTTCCAAGATTCCGGTACACTAGAGGACATGAGGCCTTGTGTATACAGGGTGGCCAGTTTTTCTAAAACAATCTGCCCATCATCCTTCAACAAATCAGCTGTTACCTGATCCTCCCCTTATGCCTTCCTCCTTTGCATAGCTCCCAAGGCTTTCTTTACTTCTTGCGGTGTTACTTGTGGGATTTGAAATTCCTGTAGACTATTCTCTCTTCAATTATCCTCGTGGGTGCCACTAGTACTTGTATAAATCTCTATAGAACTGCCGAGCCACTTGCACTATATCATCCATATTAGTAATGATATTGCCAGCTTTTTCTCTTTACGCATACACCTGATTCTTGCCAATTCCTAGTTTCGTCTTCGCTGCTTTTAGGCTTCCTCCGTTCCTGAGAGCATGTTCAATTCTATCCATACAATACTTCCTTATGTCAGCTGTCTGACGCTTGTTGACTAACTTGTAAAGTTCTGCCAGTTCTATTCTAGCTGTAGGGTTGGAGGCTTTCATACATTGGCGTTTCTTGATCAGATCTTTCGTCTTCGTCTCCTGCAATAGCTTACTGGTATCCTGTGTAACGGAGTTACCACCGACAACGCTTCTCACACATGCACTATCCTAACCTGCCGGCATGCATATTAAACGAACTGGCTTATAAAAGATAACGTCCGGCTCACTATAACCTAGCCAATGAAGTGATCAATAGTGACTCACATGACTTAATCAGGGTTCTCACCCAAAGATGTCGTACTAACCTGCCGACATGCATATCAAAAGAAATGGCCTTTAAAGAGTAACAACCTGCTCATTATCACAAAGTCAAATGAAATGATCACTAGTGACTGACGTGACATCACTACGTGTTTTCTCCAACCGTGCACCCTACTAATCTGCCGACATGCATATCAAACGAAATGGCTCTCAAAGAGGAACAACGTGTTCATTATCACAAAGTAGAATGAGGTGAGCACTATAGTAACTCACGTGAGGTCACCACGGTTCTCACCCAGCCATGCACAAGCTTAGTGAGCTATACTGCGTCGCTTAGTGCTTATGTCAAGTGCCTGAGTAATGGTGAGCAACTTTTTATCCTTGCGAACGATTTCGATCGATATGCATGACGATAGGGAAGGAAATCGCATGTCATGATCGCAACCCAAGTCGCGTAATATCCGTCACGATTCTGACTCACTAATGTGAGTCACTCAGAAATGCGACTCGAAAAGGAGTAAATGAGGTAGCGGTATACCACGCGGAAGAGTTTCCGAACCAGCCATGACGACACTGGTTGCGTGAAAGCTGTGCTCCTATAGTGCTGACACTAATAGAGTGGTCACATCATGAATAGGCGGCATTCATGATGCCGGTTACGACCTCTTCTGCAAGAATTGTTTCTCAATCAATTTCCAACAGGATTAAATTGACTGGCACTGGGATTAAAATGTGTGGCACTTGGATCAACATGGCTGGCGCGAGGATTAAATGAGTTGGCACGCAGATTAATTCGGATGGCGCTGGGATTAAATGTGGTGGCGCCTGGATTAAATTATTGGCACTTGGATTAAACATGCTGGCGCGCAGACTAAATTGGCTGGCACCTGGATTAATTTCAATGGCATTTGGATTAAGCTGAGCGGGAAAACCTGTTGTGTTTGAAATTCGGCATAGCTTATCAACGGCGCAGTCTACAAATTAAAAATATGTATGAAATTAAAGTTACCACCTTTGTGGTGGATAAACATGGTATGGTATTACACGCTGCACACGATGAGTGTAAACACGCATCGCCGACAGTTGTATAGCATTCGATTGGACGCTTCACTTAAGCTGTGATAAATTCCAACACATGCGTAGGATTTACACAACCTTGTTATCATGTGGCAGGCATGAGAAACTTCAAATTGCTAATTTGGGCCATCTGGGATGTTGCAGGTTCCGCCACAGCGTGACGATACGGGAAACAAAAATCTACTCCGGTTCATCCATTGGCCTTTTGAATTTTGTTACGTTTCATATGCCGCGTTGGTTCTTTATAAAGTCAATTACATATATGCTGCACCTTTCTTTAACAACATCATCAGCCGATGGGCTGCATAAGCACTTAGTCTCTGCTCTTCACCTTGCTATGCTAGATACCACGTTATCTTACTCAATTCTTGACTCCATGTATTTACAGTGTAGCTGTACGTGCCTACTCGGAAATATAAAATTGCTGATAAAGATATTTATGGCTTCGGCTCGTTGGTAATGTAATACAGATATACGATGGTACATAAATAGACCAATAGAAGCGAAGCACGCAAACACAACGCGATCTTGTAACAATATAAAAGAAAAGTAAGATTAATATAAACGCTATATGTCATCCATTAGGTGATAGCGCAACTAATTCTGCGCTCACGCACGACAAAAACCAACCGGCAAATTTGTAATGCAATGCCCCATCGGGTTATTTAGGGGATAATAAATGACACCTGCTTTCTTCTCTAGTATTTGTCGCTTAATTTTGCTAGTTATTACCCAAACTTACCGCGTTGATTCGTGTGGTTACCTATTCCACCTCATTACGTCTGTCAGTGAACGTGAGCGTAAAAGGTTAAACAAAAAACTAACCTGAAAGGAGGAAAAAAAATAAAGCATTCATCATCATCATCATCATCATCATTAACAGCAACCTATTTATGTCTACTCCCAGCAATTTCCAATAACCCTTGTCTTGCACCAGCTGACTCTAACTTATGCCGGCCAAATTCCTAATTTTATAACACCACCTAGCCTGCCGTCCTCGACAGCACTTTCAAACCACCGGTTGTCTGCCCTACTCATTACATGGCCCACTCAGCTTCCCCTTTTCTTCTTAATATGAACTAGAATAACGGCTAGCCCTAACGATCCACTTCGCCGTCTTCTTGTCCGTGAACGAGAGGTCGAATATTTTCTTCTCAAGGTTCTTTGTCGATCCCAAAGTTTCTGTTCAATTGTTAGCATCCGCAGAAAGCAATGATTGTAACATTTTAAAGATACCGCTAAGCAGCCGGTAATGGTTTCGTAATGCGTGCCGTATGGATTCCAGAAAATTTTATTTTTCTGTAAATTTTGTTCCCATGATCACGGCTGTCTTTGATTGATTGGCCTTAATGTACGTTTTCTTTCATCGATTCTTCGAATCGATGAAAGAAAACGACGAATCGCGAATTCTCATTCTGTTTCTATGCAATTTAGTATCTTGATCAATAATATTCAAGAGATCATAGCTTACGTGTAACACCAAATCTCAAAATAAAAAAAAAGGTTGCACAGAGCAATTATATATATGTAGTGACTTCGGTACTAAAAACATGGTAGCGCTATAACGAAGACTTGATCCTGCTAGTAAAGCTTACATTAAGCACCGCACTACTTACGTTGCATGTGAATAGGTGCAATCTATGACATTTGTAAATAAATGATGAGATGTAACGTAGGCAAAAGCTACACTCTGCGTTAAGCAAAGATAGGATGAGCATCAGCAAAATATTGTTTTCAGGCTTACAGCAATCGCCGAAAGGCAAAAGAAAGTCAGATGTTGCATATTCTCAAGCATAAATTTAGACGAGAGATGAGCTAAGAAACATACGGCGGTTGGGTTTGCCGTGTGCTAGTGTACTGCGCATGAAACCGCTTGTGTTGTCACGTGGGGAATCACGGTATCGTGGAATGGATGGCCTAGATCCTTCTGTACCAATGCGGCTCTTTCCTTTTGCTTTTCACCTCTGATGAGACATAGTATTTATCCCGCCTTTTCCAGAATGATTCATTTGTTCGGAATTGGCTCTATGTCCATGTGCTTCGCTTGCGTTTCCCTGCTTTTTTTTCTTTTACTGTCCATAATTTACTGTCCATTAGCCTATAATTGTGATGCCACAAAACACCACGGCCCGTACCTTTGCGTTTCAGCTGGCGCCGCTGTATATGGGACTACGTAGGTGAAAAACTATAATCGAGGCGCGGATGGCGAGCGGTTCGGAAGCAACATCTGGGGCAATCACTTCTAGGGCGATCACTTTCGGAGGCGATCACACCGTATGTGTGCGCGTATAAGGGCGAGAGCATTTCTGGCTCTGTGCCAAGCTCGCTTTATAATGGTGCACAGAATATGACGAGGTCCTCACCTCTTTCACCGAGCTCCTCACATACGTGTGCGCTGTCTTCTTTTTCATTGGTTCCTACAACGAACGGCGCGAGATCGACATGTTCCTGTCCTCCACGCATCTGTTGAACGAAGACGATGATGGCCTCTCGTGTGTGGTCACCAGGTCAAGTGGGGGAGGCAGCACGGGGGCCGACTGCACGAGTCAAACCAACAAGGTGAGCCCATCGAAGAAGTGACGCCTAGCTTCGTGTTCTTTCTTTTTGTCTTTCGCCATGCCACTGTAATTACATATAAAACGATTTCACGCACGCTTAACTCGAGCACGCAAATGCTTCTTGTTATTCTTAGCAATCCGGTGTGAGCATGACGCTATGAAACTTTATTTCATAATTTTATTTCTCAGCACCATGGCGGCAAGAAGCTTAGTGTTAAGGGCAAGTGGCTAGGCATTGCGCAACTGATCCCAGTGTTGTGGGTTAGCTACCACTGGCAATGACCATATTTAGACGGAGGTGAACAGCAAAAACCCTCGCGTACTCATGTTGAGGTGCATGGCAGAGAAGCCCATGCGGACAAAATAAATCAGGTGTCTCCCACTACGGTGTGCTTCATAATCAGATTGTGCTATTGAGACGTAGAACACCAGAACTTATTTTTTTCCCGAGAAAGTGACTGATATTGCTGATAACAAAGACTTGGTACCATGCCAGTTTATGAAGAACCGAAAGAACAAAATTGACAAGGATTGTTGCATTTTCAAATTAAGATATAGCTCAACCTTCACTCAAACATAAATAAGGACCAGCGCGTTAAGAATCCAAGTTAACCTAGCTGTTATGTAAGAGATATGACCAGGTAAATGTGGTTTCAATGTCAAAGCGAACACCTACTGGGATTTGAAGAGCTGGTTGCTGCAGAAGTGTCGAGTTCGAACAGAACTTTCTGATTAATGCTAAGCTATCATTGTGAAGAAGGATGGTTCAGGTGAAACTCGATTAATTTCAACGTGAAAAATAAGTGCCCAAAAATTCCATTTGAGAGTCTGTTCAAAAAGACAGATCACGTATGAGGAAAACAGAGCTCTCCGCTATATATGTTGGCTTAGAAATGGCTATAGAAGACTCCAGCGCAGGCACGGGTCATTCTTTACGGAAGTCTAGCTCCGATATTCTTATTATCCTGTTGCATTCGATCATAATTAAATATTTAAAGAAATTTTGAATACCAAATTCTCGAATTGAATAATTTGTTTTGGCAGTGTTACATTCAACTTGGATTCAAAATTTCGGTTTTTCATCCAATTTCACAATAGAGGCAAGTAATTGACAAACTAAAGGACTACACTTGAAATATTTATTGTACATGGCTTTAGAATCACTTGCATTTCGAAACTGGGAGGAGTCTATGGTAGGTGAATGTGGTTGCCTGAGTGGTCTGATGGTGCAATAATGCAGACAAGTGTCCCTTGGTGACTAAAATAAGAAGCAATCTTTGTCACCCTAGTGCTGACGTGTGTGTGACGCAACCAGACAACTTTTTCACACAAAAAAGCTTTCAGCAGTTCTTTATAGACTGTCTACATCAGATCACGTAAAGCGTTAAGGAAGGTAGGTTTCACGGAAAAGTTAACAAGGCTTTTCATAAAGGCCAGAGAGCAGGAGATCATAGAAAGATCGTGATTATGAAAGCGCGCACTTACATCCACAGGGCCAGCATGTGTCCAAAGAACCCCACCCTGTAGGCGTCCATGGGCGCATTGCTCGGGAGACCCGGGTCGGAGAGCGGCCCTTGCCGGCACCGGAACCCCTCGACCCAGCTCTAGATTCACTGACTGCACTCGAACATCGCTTATGCTGACAGGTTGCACAGCGTTGCCAGGTCAACTGCGGTGTGTAAGGTACAGTTTCAGTCCTTTATGCATCGTTGTTTTACTTTACCCTCTTTAATGTGCCTTGTCCTTGCTACCCGCTTTCCCCCCCCCCCTTGTTTTTTCTTTCAGCACTCACCGGTGATTGCTGAGTATGCGAAGAAGGTGCTATGTGCTTCTGTCGCTTGATCTGCGTTTTCAATAAAATGTGCAATTCACAAAAATTTAGTAATGTCGCGAATATATGGCGTTCTCAAGACTGCTTCATACTGATAGTGAAAACGGAAGTTCCTCATTAGATAAATATTAGAAAAGTATTATATATTCAATTACTTTCACTTCTGACCCTATTCGATTAGTATTTGATGCGGTTTTATCAAACATCGCTGCAGTTAAGTGTATAATTAGCAGCAGGCTTCATCAGTAGACAACATTGCGACCCGACTTGAAATGCAATGCGTAAGGCAAGTGCTGTTAGAAGTTAGAGTAGGCGAGATCATATGGTGCCAGTGAATGTCACTGAATGCGCATTAGCGTCGATAGCTTTGCCCAGAGATCGTGGAATTGTCTTGCATGGAGTCATGCCTCATGGAGTAAAGCGAATAGGTGGTTTGCATAGACTGCCCATAGGCGCCGCTCCTACCGCCTCGCATTGTAGGGGCAAGGGGCACACACGTTTCATACTCTAAAAGTTTAAGATACCCGTGCGAAAGACACGCGCAAAGGTGAAGCTCTTTTCACCAGGTTTTGTATGGACCTATGTTGCCCCATTTGCCAGTCAATGTAGTACCGTAGTGTAACTGGTTCATTATTGAAATACAGAAAGGAAGGGCACAAAACTACTGCTGTTTGCGCTGTAACGTGGCTGTAACTGCTTCGCGTGATCGATGAATCGCTAAGCTCAGGAAAACACGTAGGGTGCGATTCTCACTCTAGCGTTGTCATCTCTCCCAGGTCCACCTGGCTCCTGGAGCAGCGAGGCGAACAGCATCCGCAGCCTGCCACAGGTGCCAGTGGCGAGTAACGTAGGCGACGCTGTGCTCCAGCCTTGCCGGTGGCAAAACACTCCGTGTTGTCTACGTGCAGCCGAACACTCCACTTTGAAAATCGGTTGTTACAGAATGTCGAGCAGGGTTGAGCCTTTTTGATCTACATATTGAAGTGCAAAAATATACTTTTTAAGTTACTCGGCCGCTCATATTTGTAGATGTGTATGTTTTGCTGCTTTTTGACTTTATGTCGGGGATGTGCCTTTTCTACGGTATTTCAAGCTAACAATTAACGATTTATGGATGTAGATGTCGATGTAAACAAATGTGCCGCTTTGTGTAATCCCAACGCTGCCCGCTATGACCTATTGAATATTCGAAAGCTGTAAAGATTTTGTAAAAGTGATACAAAAATTGGAGGACGCTTAAGCTTCGCCTTCAAGAGTGGAACGCGACAGCGTTGCCGTCGACCCGCCAAGGGGTGTAAGACAATGCGCTCAGACAGTGACCACTTACGAGGCGCCCCGCATCGGACTCTGCGCCCACCTATCAAGCGGTGAGCGTCGAGCAACGCAGCGTTCGGCGCGGCAACGAAACGCGCGCCTGAACAAACGGAACGAAGCAAAGAACTCGGTGTCTCGGAGGGGGAAACGATCTACGCCAGCCAAACGTCGTGATCGGCACGGGCAGAGAGATAGATAGATAGTAATCTAAAAAAAGGAACGGCGCTTGATTCTGCAACCCGTGTGGGAGCACGGCGAAGCGTCGTCAGGGGAGAGGAAGTCGGGGACGCGAGGCGCCTGGCACCGGTCCGCGCACAGCCCCAATGCGCGCGCGGCGCGCCACCTGTCAGGGCAGCGCCGTACATTGAGAGGAGGGGGTCTATTGTTTGCCGCAAGATGGCTCTGCGTGTGTGGTAAGCGCAGAAGAAATGTAGCGGAAACGTACTTCGCTATTCGTGTAAATGCGACTTCTGTAAGTTACATGCTCATAATTACCGATATACACCGCAGTATAACTTTCTACGGCTCGTTTCTAAGGCAACACCGCATTCACTAGACGCGCTTTTGTACCGCTTTCAAGCATCGAACTCGTGGCTGAGTGGTAGCGTCTCCGTCTCACACTCCGGAGACCCTGGTTCGATTCCCACCCAGCCCATCTTGGAAGTTGCTTTTTATTCATGAAGTGCCTGCCATGATTTATCGCTCACGGCCAACGCCGCGGACGCCGACGCCGACACCCGACACCGACGCCGACGACACCGGCTTTTCTGCGACACGAGCTCCTTAACGCTATCGCGTTAAAAAGCGAGTTTCAAGTGCGCAGATCAGCGGCAACAAACTCCAAAACAGCCGCGTCCGCAGAAAGAGATCAGCGCGCCTTTAACGGCCGATCTACTGGCACAACAGCGCAGCGCGTCCAGGCTTGCTCGTAGAGTAGTGGTGAGTCCGAGGTGGCTTCCGGGCTCGACATGCTTCCTCGCAGAAGCCGGTCTCTGCCCACGAAACGCGTAACCGACGCGCACTGAACATGGGCGCAGTTGCACAAATCAACGGGGCAAAGACCCTGTGCCCTTCCAAAGCGTTTCCAGCGGCATCCGACAGACCAGAAAAGCAAAGTACTGAACTTAATAAAGCACAATTGGAAGCACCATCAGCGTAAATTCAAACGGGAACGTTTCTGAAACTATTCGAACATATTATTCCGTTTTCAAGTTCACCTGCATTTCTAAATACTCTTTTAATTAGGACTCCAAAACGTATACTCGCTACTACTACTACTACCACTACTACACATTTAAAAGCTGACAACATAGCATTTACATTACATGCAATTACCTTAGGAGGCATGTCAATCGATTACACTGTGGTTTGGTTTTTATTTATGCTGATGGTGCAGTGATGAGATGTGAAATATTTCCCATTTGCAGAAATTAGGCCTCAGTGCTCAGGAAATGTTTCGTTAAGCTAGCTTCATATGTGCCTTACAATCGGAGCAGATAAGAAGCACTCATTTGTTTATCAGGATTTACGTATTGCGCCTATTCATTACTTCGACTCACGCTTTTGACACGCTTTGGCTGCCAACATATTTAAAAGCATGCCATCGACAGGTCTATATATGAAATATTCAGAGTAGTTTGGTATCCCCTTCAGTCACGGTTTACATTTTTGTGGACGCGAATTATTTTTGTCATTACTGTCCATCGGTTGCAGGTCATAGACAAAGAACATGAAGCTTTGAGTAAATTCAACATTCTCTATTCCTAAAGCACACTTATTTCTCTTCTGAGGGAAAGGTATCGTTATACTGACGACCGCTTTAGTGAAGGCACTACCGTATTTAACGGAATGTTTAAAGTGGGGCGTTTCGGTACTAATTGCGAATATTTTTTCCTTCTTGTAATGCTTGCATCCAATAATTACTATGCGCATGTAACCCGAGCGGGTAGTCCATATATTTAAGGAAGAAACGTATCATGACTGAATATAATAAATATTTAATTACTATGTAGTTATGATGGGTCTCTATATTATGCACAGCATTCTTCTCATCCCACCTTGACTTAATTTCCATGGAGTCTCCAGCCATCTTGGCCTAAAATTAAGTAAATTTTACACATTTATAGACAGTTGACCGTAATTCGTGTCTGAAGGGGATACCAGTAAGACCGCAAATAAAATGGCCTATATTTCCAGGCTCTAGAATTGTCCCTTATGGAGCACATTGGTTGTGCCGTTAGAAGGTTTAGATAATGTCTAGTTGATATGAACTCTGCTATTTGCATCTTTGCTTGACGGTGAGCATTCTGATTCTAAGTATTTTTTGGTAGACAGCTCAGGGCACGTTCTTGCTTATTTTTCGAGTGTGTGGAAGCGTTTTATTTCGAGTGCCACTTTGCTTTTTACCGCAATTTGTGTATCAAGCGTGTTATTTTTTTTTTTACCTGTCACCGTACCTTCTCATCAACACTGTAAAGCCCCACTCACACATTACTCCCGTGAGGAGCCTATCGGTGCTGTGAATAAATAAATAAATAAATAAATAAATAAATAAATAAATAAATAAATAAATAAATCCTACTATATATGGGTTAGATACTGTGGTTAGCCCTCCGTAAGCGGCGCTATGAACCAGGATGCGTAAATATCGTCTTCCCACTCACCGTAGCATCGTCGGTTTGTTGAACAGTATGCGAATTCCTTTAAAACTGAGTAAAACAAGCGACAAGAATTTGTTCCAGCCCGAAGGCGTTGCCAGCCCTCTCAATGTTTTTTTCCAGATTCTGAGCAGCGTGCTCACCAAAAGTGGCAGAGATGGCGAGGACCTCCCCATCCCCACGGACTTCGAACAGAAATCCATCGATCGGAAGCAACTTGGTCCGAGACCGCCGAAGAGCCGCTGACCCAGGCTGCAGAGGTTCAGCTGAAACGCCAGGTCGCGAACCTGCGTCAGAGCGGCCACATTCACCGTCAGGGCGACGCGGCCATTCGAACCATTGCCGGAAAATTCCGAGGAACGCGTGGTAACGCACACACAAAAATAAAGTCTGACAACACCGCTGGCCATCAGGCCGGAAGACGACGACGGCGGCGGCGGCGACGTATAACACCCAGGACGTGCCAGACGAGTCGAACTTCACATGCCACTAGTCGAGCTAATTAGAAGTGTTTGCGGGGCACATCCTGAGTAGCCTAAGGATAGCTTGGGACGGGTCATCGAAAAATAGCACCGATAGCAGGGCGGCTTAACGAGTTATCGAGCTGGCAAAAGCAGAGGAGCGACTAGGAGTGGAATGTTGGGGGATGGCATGAATAGTTCGAGGGACGGAAAACAACCTGCGACTGCAAGATTTGGCGGAGGTGGTCGCAGTACCGCGTGCTGTTTGCGCACTGTTTTTCTCGGAGCCACTAGGGTGTTTCAGGACCTTTTTAACACTGTAATGCATAACGCACCTCTTGTATTGTGCGCTGCTTGAGTCTTCGAAATTCAAATTTGAGAAGCTGAAACAGAAGTAGCGATATTAATTCGCGGTCGTGCAAAGTGTCAGTTTTGCATAGCTTGGGAATCGAATTGTGGCTACCAATCATCTTTCCTCGCAATTTGTGTTTTAATCACAAATTTGCACTCAATGGCGTGAAATGGAGAAAATTTTGCGATTGTAGAAGCGTGCTTGCGCATTGCAGGGTTAAATACTGGCCAACACATTTGGTTTCAGTCTGTGCTGTGGATGATCTGAACAGCAAGCTCGTCAAAGTAAGTGTTCGAAAGCGGCAGCATGCAGTGGACGACGAAGCCTAGAGAGACACGTGAGTTCTGCAATATTCACGGTGCACCTTGAAGGCGTACCACAGGTTGAGTACGTAGAAAAATATCAAGATGTCGTATAACGCGGCCCCCTGAACTTGCGCCCGTGTATTTTTTTAACAGAAAAAGGTGTTCGTGCCGTCAGCATATTGCGGAGGTTAAGCAATCGCCGTATAAGAACGAAGTGCAACTCGAATACTCGCGTACTTTAGCGCTTTCTTTTTTTTGTTTCGTCAAGCGCTTTTCTCCGGTGATCCACACACTTTCTCTCGAAAGGAACAGCTGAGCGCAGTATTTAGCCCCACACTTCCTTGAAGCTGTTCCAAATAGTCTGCCTTGAGAATGGAGATGTCCTTCTCGTGCAGCGATCACCTTTCGACTCTTACGGTCTTGAGAATTTAGGAGTCGCCGCTAGGAAGTTCTGAACCTGGTTTTATGTCCCTGCCATCGTTTAACGTGCGCACTTGCGATATACTTCCCAGTAGCTGTTGTTCGATAAGTAACATATCCGACATCATTTTTTTTTCTGTTACGAAATTCCGCAACGCATTTTTGTCTGCGGCATGTTTGCAGGTAATGTACGTGTGGGCAAGTGTAAAGTAGGGAAGATTGGTTTGTAGTAACGTGGCTAAAACACACTGTGTTCCGTGCAGCCGGATACTCCACATTGGATATCTGTTGGCTAGGATGTCGAGCAGAGTTTCACCACTTTGCTCTGCATTATTGTGTGCATTATGCATTATGCATTATGCAGTGCTCTGCAGCTGTGAAATCGCGTAGTACACATCCAAATATGCATGACTGCTGGCGTGGTGGTTGTATTACACTATGCACACTGTTTGCCTTGCATGTCCGGCAAAACAAGCCTCAAATTACCCTCTATTTCGTTTGTGTGCGTGTGAATTGACCCGCCCATGGGAAATGTTTGACTCTTGTAACAATGTTTACGAGCTTCGAAATAAACTAGAAGGCAATGCGTGTCTTGTCTCGATTCGGTTTCCTCATGAATGATTCCAATATAACGAGTGATGCGTTCACTACCTACAAACTAGCACATTCATACTTCCGTTGCCGTGTAGATGGGCTTTCCTTGAGCGTGGACAAGCGCCAAAATGTCACGAATCAACTGTTCTGCCAAAATGAGGCGTGGTTCCGCTCATAAATGTAACTGAACAGCGTTATAACCGCTCGTCACAGCGCTACCAAACCGCATCACGGATTACAGTTCAAGCGCGTTTAATAGCGCGTAAGCTTGGCAATCGCCGCATAGGACGGAAGAGCCACTTCTATGTCGCATGTACTTTTTTCTCCGTTCTGCAGTCTTCCCGCGTGCTTTTCGCAGGCACTCCACATACACTTTCTCTTCGAACGAACGGCTGCGCACGGTGCTTGAGCATATGGCGTGAGTGCGTGCCAGCGCGGGAACGGGGCGTGTCTTATGTCGTCAGCAGAAGCAACTGCGAAAGCGTAGGCCGCGCTAACGGCCCAGCTGGCCAAGCTACTGGTCGACGAATAAACAGCGCTTGATGTGCCGTTCCGGTAGCCGAGCGGCATGAGTGTTGAACTCGTATCCTTCAAGGCGATGGTTCGATTCCCACTGCCTGCATCGTTGTGGAAAAAAAAAGTCACAGCGATGCGGGTGTCGAGGCTCGAAGTGTCGTCCACGAAGGGTCGAGGTGGACGCGGTGCTGGGTCTCGGACCCCAGAGGACCACCTGCGTCGCAGTACCGCCGTACGCATGCGCGGATTGAAGGCGGTGCGGACGTCCGCACTATGACGCAGGTGACCCCCTGGGAGTTACGGTGCCGTACTGCTGGGTGCCGGAACTCTCAGTGCCGGAACTGGGAGTTCCGGCACCCAGCTGTACTCTCGGCCGCCGGAATGTGGCGGATAAGAGGGAGTTTTGTGTCATGGTGCACATCATTTCCTCTCGCTATCCCCCGGGTATCCTAAGAGGGTGGATACCTGTTGCTTTTGTGGGAAGTGCGAAGCGCACCCCACGGAGTAGAACAGAAGAAAAACACCCTTAGAGGAAACCCACCTGTAAGAGACCCCCCCCCCCCCCAAGAGAAAACCGACCCGGCCCACCTTTAAGAGACCCCACCCCTAGAGAAAGCGCCGACCCGGCCCACCTGTTAGAGACCAGCCCCACCCCCTTCGCTCTTTTGCCGCGAGAGGAGCCAACCTCTATAGAGATCGCGCGGCAAAAAATTGGGGGGGGGGGCTCGTCTCTTAAAGATGGGCCGGGTCGGTTTTCTCTTGGGGGGGGGGGGGGTCTCTTACAGGTGGGTTTCCTCTAGGGGTGTTTTTCTTCTGTTCTACTCCGTGGGGTGCGCTTCGCACTTCCCACAAAAGCAACAGGTATCCACCCTCTTAGGATACCCGGGGGATAGCGAGAGGAAATGATGTGCACCATGACACAAAACTCCCTCTTATCCACCACATTCCGGCGGCCGAGAGTACGGCTGGGTGCCGGAACCCCCAGTTCCGGCACCCAGCAGTACGGCACCGTAACTCCCAGGGGGTCACCTGCGTCACAGTGCCGACGTCCGCACCGCCTTCAATCCGCGCACAGGCCATGCGTACGGCGGTACTGCGACGCAGGTGGTCCTCTGGGGTCCGAGACCCAGCACCGCGTCCACCTCGACCCTTCGTGGACGACACTTCGAGCCTCGACACCCGCATCACTGTGACTTTTTTTTTTCCACAACGATGCAGGCAGTGGGAATCGAACCATCGCCTTGAAGGATACGAGTTCAACACTCATGCCGCTCGGCTACCGGAACGGCACATCAAGCGCTGTTTATTCGTCGACCAGTAGCTTGACCAGCTGGGCCGTTAGCGCGGCCTACGCTTTCGCAGTTGCTTCTGCTGACGACATAAGACACGCCCCGTTCCCGCGCTGGCACGCACTCACGCCATATGCTCAAGCACCGTGCGCAGCCGTTCGTTCGAAGAGAAAGTGTATGTGGAGTGCCTGCGAAAAGCACGCGCGAAGACTGCAGAACGGAGAAAAAAGTACATGCGACATAAAAGTGGCTCTTCCGTCCTATGCGGCGATTGCCAAGCTTACGCGCTATTAAACGCGCTTGAACTGTAATCCGTGATGCGGTTTGGTAGCGCTGTGACGAGCGGTTATAACGCTGTTCAGTTACATTTATGAGCGGAACCACGCCTCCTTTTGGCAGAACAGTTGATTCGTGACATTTTGGCGCTTGTCCACGCTCAAGGAAAGCTCATCTACACGGCAACGGAAGTATGAATGTGCTAGTTTGTAAGTAGTAAACGCATCACTCGTTATATTGGCATCATTCATGAGGAAACCGAATCGAGACAAGACACGCATTGCCTTCTAGTTTATTTCGAAGCTCGTAAACATTGTTACAAGAGTCAAACATTTCTCATGGACGGGACAATTCACACGCACACAAACGAAATAGAGAGTAATTTGAGGCTTGTTTTGCCGGACATGCAAGGCAAACAGTGTGCATAGTGTAATACAACCACCACGCCAGCAGTCATGCATATTTGGATGTGTACTACGCGATTTCACAGCTGCAGAGCACTGCATAATGCATAATGCACACAATAATGCAGAGCAAAGTGGTGCAACTCTGCTCGACATCCTAGCCAACAGATATCCAATGTGGAGTATCCGGCTGCACGGAACACAGTGTGTTTTAGCCACGTTACTACAAACCAATCTTCCCTACTTTACACTTGCCCACACGTACATTACCTGCAAACATGCCGCAATGACAAAAATGCGTTGCAGAATTTCGCAACAGAAAAAAATGACGTCGAATATGTCACTTATCGAACAACAGCTACTGGAGAGTATATCGCAAGTGCGCACGTTAAACGATGGCAGGGACATAAAACCAGGTTCAGAACTTCCTAGCGGCGACTCCTAAATTCTCAAGACCGTAAGAGTCGAAAGGTGATCGCTGCACGAGAAGGACATCTCCATTCTCAAGGCAGACTATTTGGAACAGCTTCAAGGAAGTGTGGGGCTAAATACTGCGCTCAGCTGTTCCTTTCGAGAGAAAGTGTGTGGATCACCGGAGAAAAGCGCTTGACGAAACAAAAAAAAAAAAAGCGCTAAAGTACGCGAGTATTCAAGTTGCACTTCGTTCTTATACGGCGATTACTTAACCTCCGCAATATGCTGACGGCACGAGCACCTCTTTCTGTTAAAAAAAGAAATACACGGGCGCAAGTTCAGGGGGCCGCGTTATAAGACATCTCGATTTTTTTTTTTCTACGTACTCAACCTGTGGTACGCCTTCAAGGTGCACCGTGAATGTTGCAGAAGTCACGTGTCTCTCTAGGCTTCGTCGTCCACTGCATGCTGCCGCTTTCAAACACTTACTTTGACGTGCTTGCTGTTCAGATCATCCACAGCACAGACTGAAACCAAATGTGTTGGCCAGTATTTAACCCTGCAATGCGCAAGCACACTTCTACATTCACAAAATTTTCTCCATTTCACGCCATTGAGTGCATATTTGTGATTAAAACACAATTTGCGAGGAAAGATGATTGGTAGCAACAATTCGATTTCCAAGCTATGCAAAACTGACACTTTGCACGACCGCGAATTAATATCGCTACTTCTGTTTCAGCTTCTCAAATTTGAATTTCGAAGACTCAAGCAGCGCACAATACAAGAGGTGCGTTATGCATTACAGTGTTAAAAAGGTCCTGAAACACCCTAGTGGCTTCGAGAAAAACAGTGCGCAAACAGCACGCGGTACTGCGACCACCTCCGCCAAATCCTGCAGTCGCAGGTTGTTTTCCTTCCCTTGAGCTATTCATGCCATCCCCCAACATTCCACTCCTAGTCGATCCTCTGCTTTTGCCAGCTCGATAACTCGTTAAGCCGCCCTGCTATCGGTGCTATTTTTCGATGACCCGTCCCAAGCTATCCTTAGGCTACTCAGGATGTGCCCCGCAAACACTTCTAATTAGCTCGACTAGTGGCATGTGAAGTTCGACTCGTCTGGCACGTCCTGGGTGTTATACGTCGCCGCCGCCGCCGTCGTCTTCCGGCCTGATGGCCAGCGGTGTTGTCAGACTTTATTTTTGTGTGTGCGTAACCACGCGTTCCTCGGAATTTTCCGGCAATGGTTCGAATGGCCGCGTCGCCCTGACGGTGAATGTGGTCGCTCTGACGCAGGTTCGCGACCTGGCGTTGCAGCTGAACCTCTGCAGCCTGGGTCAGCGGCTCTTCGGCGGTCTCGGACCAAGTTGCTTCCGATCGATGGATTTCTCGTTCGAAGTCCGTGGGGATGGGGAGGTCCTCGCCATCTCTGCCACTTTTGGTGAGCACGCTGCTCAGAATCTGGAAAAAACATTGAGAGGGTTGGCAACGCCTTCGGGCTGAAACAAATTCTTGTCGCGTGTTTTGCTCAGTTTTCAGAAATTCGCATACAGTTCGACAAAGAAGCGATGCTACGGAGAGTGGGAAGACGATATTTACGGATCCTGGTTCTTAGCGCCGCTTACTGTGCGCTAACCACAGCATCTAAACTAAATATGTAGAATTTATTTATTTATTTATTTATTCACAGTACCCACAGGCTCCTCATGGGAGTAATGTGTAAGGAGGGCTTTAAATTGTTGGTGAGAAGGTAGGGGGACAGGTACAAAAAATAAATAAAACGCATGATACACAAAGTGCGGCAAAAAGCAAAGTGACACTCGAAATACAACGCTTCCTAACACGCGAAAAATAAGAACATGCCCTGAGCTCTCTACGAAAATATACTTAAAATCAGAGTGCTCATCGTCAAGCAAGGCTGCAAATAGCAGAGTTCATACAAACTAGACAACTAGAGATTCAACCTTCCAATGGCACAAACCATGTGCTCCAGGAGGGAAGATTCTATAGCCTGGAAATATAGGCCATTTTATTTCCGGTCTTGCTCGTATCCCCTTCAGTCACGAATTACGATCAACTGTCGATAAACGTGTAAAATTTACATAATTTTATGGCAAGATGCTGGAGACACCATAGAAATTAAGTCAAGGTGGGGTGATAATTCAGTGCATTTTATGGAGACCCATCATAACTGCATAGTAATTAAATATTTATTATAGTTAGTCATGCTACGTTTCTTCCTTAAATATAATGAACCACCCACTCGCATTACATGCGCATGGTAATTATTATGTGCAAGCATTACAAATAGGAAAAACATATTTCGCTATTAGTACCGAAACGCCCCACTACAAACGTATTGTCAAACTCGGTAGTGACTTGCCTAAATCGGTCGTCAGTATAGTGATACCTTTCCCTCAGAAGTGAAACACGGGGGCTTTAGGAAAACAGAATGTTAAATTTACCAAAAGCTTCATCTTCTTTGTCTATTACTTGCAACTGCTGGACAGTAATGAAAAAATTATTAACGTCCACAGAAATGTACGCCGTGACTGAAGGGGATACCTAACAACCCTGAATATTTCATACATTGACCTGTCAATGGCCTACTTTTTAATATGTAGGCAGCCAAAATCTGTCAAAAGCATGAGTGCAAGTGATGAATCGGCGCAGTATGTAAATTCTGATAAAGAGACGAGTGCTTATCTGCTGCGATTGCACGCAACACATAAAGTTAGCTTAAAGAAACGACGCTAGACAGTCCAATAATTCCATACTGTTAACATGACGGCATAATTTTTGCAAATGGGCAATATTTCACATCTGAATCACTGCACCATCGGCACAAAGAGAAACAGATCTACAGTATAACCGATTAAAAAAAATTTAATTATGGGGTTTTACGTGCCAAAACCACTTTCTGATTATGAGGCACGCCGTAGTAGAGGACTCCGGAAATTTCGACCACCTGGGGTTCTTTAACGTGCACCTAAATCTAAGCACGCGGGTGTTTTCGCATTTCGCCCCCATCGAAATGCGGCCGCCGTCGCAGTATAACCGATTGGCATGCATGCTAAGGTAATTGCATGGAATCTAAATGCTATGTATTCGGTTTTTAAATTTGTAGTAATAGTAGTAGTAGTAGTAATAGTAGTAGTAGTAGTAGCGAGTATACGTTTTGAAGTCCTAATTAAAAGCACATTTACAAACGCAGGGGAACTTGGAAACGGAATAATATGTTTATATAGTTTCACAATACTTTCCGTTTGAATTTACACTGATGCTGCCTCCAATTGTGCTTTATTAAGTTCAGTACTAGCAAATTATTCGGATGCTCATTATTAGACCGATAATGTCCAGCTCTCTCTAAAAAAAGATTTACAGGATGCTTTCGTTAATAATGCGCTTTTATTTTACTTTGCTGTTCTGCCCACTGTCGCATGCCGCTGGAAACGCTTTGGAGGCCCACGGGGGCTTTCGCCCGTTGATTTGTGCACCTGCGCCCATGTTCAGCGTGCGTCGGTTATGCGTTTCGTATGCAGAGATAGGCTTCTCCGATGAAGCATGTCGTACCTGCAAGCCAGCTCGCACTCCCCACTACTCTATGAGCGAGTATAATCATGCTGTTGTGCCAGCAGTGCGGCCGTTAAAGCCGCGCTGAGCTCCTTCTGCGGACGCCACTGCCTTGCGGTTTGTTGTCGCTGATCTGCGCACTTGAAACTCGCTTTTTGTATCACTTTTACGAAATCTTTACAGCTTTCGAATATTCAGTATGTCATAGCGGGCAGCATTGGGATCAAACGAAGCGGCGCATTTGTTTACATCAACATCTACATTCACAGGTCGTTAATTGTGTGCTTCAAATATCGTAGAAAAAGCGCATGGCCGACATAAAGTAATTTTAAGAAGTAGCAAAGCATACACACTGGCAAATATGAGCCGCCGAGCCACTTAAACATTACATCTTTGCATGTCAAAATGCAGAGTAAGAAGGCTCAACCCTGCTCGACATCCTGTAACAACCGATATTCAAAGTGGAGTATCCGGCTGCACGGAGACAACACGGAGTGTTCTTGCCACCGGCAAGGCGGGAGCACAGTGTCGCCTACGTTTCTCGCAACTGGCACCTGTGGACTGACATTAGCGTGCGGCTGCGGATCTTGTTCGCCTCGCTACTCCAGCAGACAGGTGGACCTGGGAGAGATGCGAAGGCGAGAGTGAGAATCGTACCCTACGTGTCTTCCCGAGCTTACGGATTCATCGACCGCGCTAAACAGTTATACCACGTTACAGCGCAACAAAAAGTAATTTTGTGCCCTTAAGTCCTTTATTTCAATAAAAAAAACCAGTTACACTACGGTACTACATTGGACCTAACAAACGGGGCTAGATAGGTCCATGCGAAACCTGGTGAAAAGAGCTTCACCGCTAGGCTTGTCTTTCACATGAGTATCGTAAGCTTTTGCCATCGCCATTAGTGTTTCATACCATAACCAGCATGAAACGTGTGAGCCCCTTGCCCCTACAATATTAGGCGATAGGAGCGGCGCCTACGGGGAGTCTATGCAAATGACCTATCCGCTTTACTCCATAAAGCATGACATCATGTGAGACAATTCCACGATTTCTGGGCAAAACTGTCAGCGATAATGCACATTCAATGTCATTCAATGGCACCATATGTTCTCGTCTACTCTAACTGCTAGCAGTACTTGCCACAGCCTTACCCATAGCATTCGATGTCTGGGCGCAATGTTTACTGATGATGCCTGCTGCTAATAACAAACGTAACTTCAGTGGTGTTTATATAGTTCACGCGGCTACTTTTCTTGGTTAATGCAGATGCGGTATTGTTAGGCGAGTGAGTTTCTGTCTTGGACATACATCCACGACAGCTTCTTGCTCATGGAGTATGTCCGACAGGGTGCACATCATGACCATCCAGCCACCCATCTATGAGATCTTCACCATCATAACACGAAGTAGATTGCCGTCTGCCGCAAACATCCGTGTAGATTGACTGCAATGTGCGATACCGGGAAAATACGGTAATATACTGTCAACTGCGTTGGTGAATGGGCAAGGAAAGTTGACTGCATCACAGGCTGCGGCTACGATTAAAGCAATTAAATTCAGTTGGACGAATTTTATGGAAAGACCTCATGTCATTAGACTTTTCTGTCTGTTATATAACACCTCGCGTAGCGGTGAATACCCAAGAATGGATTCGATGTGCGCTTGCTGCTTGAAACACAGGTGCGTGTTTTATCTTGTAATGTCCAGTTGCAGAATGAAGATCTTTGTCTCGTAGGGCAAGCAGGTCTGCACAGAAAAGGAAAAAAAATTAATATAGCAATCCAAAACTACCCAATGCCAGGACCTCCTGGCACTGGCAACTCAAATCTGCTTTTACGTTTCCAAGATCAAGAAATCAGAATAAATAGGTCGGTCTTTGTCCTCTGCCTTAACAGCGTCTGCAAGACAAGAATGGACTAACACAATGCTGACGTAACTCACACAGTGCGTCCACATGTCATTGAAAGAGCAGGGCACTATTGTGACGCTTTACTTCACGTCGCCCAAACGACCAGAAAGCGTAAGATAAATTATATGCATATACGCCTGAAAATAGAAACATCATTTTCAATTGAAAACAGCCTCTTCGTGCGAAATTTAAAATTGCGCATCAGCATAATACGGCTGATATCGTTTGAAAATATTACTCGTACTTGACGTGGAAGCGAAAAGCGCATAATAAAGCAAACAAACTTGGATGCACAATTACAGATCAATAAAATGTTCGCCCAGCCCTCTTCCTACTTCTGTAAAAAGCTCTAAGAGGCTGTACTTATCACTACCTCTGCAAATGCACATATACTTCCAAAGATAATGACAAAGATAATGATGTACAACCGGGCAAAGGAACAAGAGTTGAGGATCGCCAGTCAGCCTCTAGAGTCTGTGAAAGAGTACGTTAAACTAGTTCAATTAATCACTGGGAACCCTGATCATGTGAAGGAACATCATAGAAGAATAAAAATTGGTTGGATCGCATACGGCAGACATTGTCGGCTCCTGATTGGAAGCTTACAATTATGATTGAAAAGGAAGGTATACAATCAGTGCATTTTACCGGTGCTTAGATATGGGGTAGACACTTGGAGACTGACAAAGAAGATTCAGAACAGGTTAAGTACCGCGCAACGAGCGACGGAACGAAGAACGCTAGGCATAACCTTGAGAGACAGAGCTCGGTTTGGTTCGGAGAGCAAACGGGTATACCCGATATTCTAATTGACATCAAGAGAAAAAAATGGCACTGGACAGGTCATGTAATGCGCAGTTCAGATAACCATTGGATCATTATGGCTACATAAAGGATACCATGACAAGGGAAGCGCATTAGAGGACGGCAGAAGACTAGGTTCTGCGACGAAATTAGGAAATTCGCGGGTGCTAGTTCGAATAGGTTGGCGCAGGACAGGGGTAATTGGAGATCGCAGGGAAGGGGCCTTCGTCCTGCAGTGTACATAAAATAGGCTGAAGATGATGACACGAATTTACGAGGGTTGCTTCTCCTCCCCTTCTAAAAAAAAAAAAAAGACAATACATCCCACTTATATGATTGCGCAGTCCTATTCTCACTTCTCTAAAAAACAGTAAATGGATGAATAAATCGCTATCGCTGAATGCACATGTGCTGGCTCTCATTTAAGCAAAGAATAGAAGAATTTACGTAAATTGCTTATCGATGAAAAAAAATAAATTTTAATTGCCGCACATCCTTGTTTTAACTTCTCGACAAGTTGTTACTGGACGCACATATCACTATCACCTGAATGCACATGCAGTGACACTCATTTTAGATAAGAATACACAAATTTACGTCCATTGCTTGTCGCGGAAAAAACAGAAAATAGCCCTTTAGAATGTCTGCGCAGCCCTATATTCTCACTCCTCTAAGATTCGTCATAAAAATAAACATATCCCTAGGGCTTAATGCGCAAATATTGCCTCATTTAAGCGAATAAAGCACGAAGTAACGAAAATTGCTCGTCGAGGAAAAACAAAAGCCTACGGCCCGTTAGAATGTCCGCACATCATCATCATAATAATAATGATCATCGTCATCAGCCTGTTTTATGTCCACTGCAGGACGAAGGCCTCTCCCTGCGATCGATCTCCAAATACCCCTGTCCTGCGCCACCCGATTCGAACTAGCACCCGCGAATCCCTAATTTCATCGCTCCACCTAGTCTTGTGTCGTCCTCGATGGCGTTTCCCTTCTCTTGGCATCCATTCTGTAACCCTAATGGTTCAACGGTTATCTAACCGGCGCATTACATGACCTGCCCAGCTCCTTTTTTTTTTCTCCTGTTGTCAATTAGAATATCGTCTATACCCGTTTCTTCTGATACAAATCACTCTTTCCGTCTCTAAACGGTATGCCTAGCAATCTTCGTTCAATCACTCTCTGCGTGGTCCTTAACTTGTTCTCAAGCTTCTTTGTCAGTCTTCAACTCTCTGTCCCATATGTCAGCCCTGGTAAAATGCACTGATTGTCCATCTTCCTTTTCAATGATAATGGGAAGCTTCCAGTCAGGAGCTGGCAATGTCTGCCATATGCGATCCAACCCATTTTTATTCTGCCGTGAATTTCCTTCTCATGATCAGGGTTCCCTGTGATTAACTGACCTAGGTAAACGTACTCCTTCACAGACTCCAGAGGCCGACTGGCGATCCTGAACTCTTGTTTCTTTGCCCGGCTATTTATCATTATATTTTGTTTTCTGAATATTATTCTTCAGCCCTACTCTCACACTCTCTGTTCTAAGGCTACATATTTGTTTGCAAGTACCAGCCTGAATTTGCTTTTACCCTTACTGCCTCTAGGTTGACCTGTTCTTGGCCAATTTTACTCTTTCTCTCTTCAAACTGAGGTGAATCCTAGCTCTCACAAACCTATGATCACTGCACTTTACCCTACTTGTTTACTTCTACATCCTCCACTATGCTGGTATCGGCAGAAAATATTAAATCAATTTCATTTCTTGTTTCACCATTAGGGATTTTCCAGGTCCAATTTCTGTTGCTACGTTTCTTGAAAAAGGTGTTCATTATTCTTAGCTTATGCCTTTCTGCAAATTCAACCAGCATCACTCCTCTAGCGTTCCTAGAATCGACGCCGTAGTTGCCAATTGCTTGTTCACCAGCCTGCTTTCCCCCCACTTTTGCACTGAAGTCGCCCACTACTACAGTATACTGAGTTTGCACTTTTCTCATCGCTCATTCAACATCATAAAATGATCTACTTCATCATCATCATGACTGGATGTTGGAGAGTAGGTTTTTACTACCTTTAATCTATACCTCTTATCGAGTTTGATTACGACTACTGCTACGCTCTCGCTGATGCTGAAGAATTCGTCAATGTTGCCCGATATGTCTTAATGGGTTAGGAATCCTACCCCGTATTGCTTCTTATATAGGAAAACTCTATAGCGGAGGACATGTCCGTTATTCAACAATGTATAAGCCTCACCAGTTCCTCTAATCTCACTAAGGCCGATGATATCCCAAACAATCTCTGATAGTTCCTCAAAGAGTCCTGCTAAGTTAGCCTCACTCGAGAGGGTTCGGGTATTAAACGTTGCAAGGGTCAGTTTCCCTTGGCGGCCTGTCCGGACCCGGAGATTATTAGCACCCTCTGCGGAGTTACAGGTCTGACCGCCGCCTTGGCCAGGGGTTCCGCAGCTGCTGGGGACTGAGGGCCATTGGGTAATTGAGTGAGCCATTTGGGAGGGGGTGACCGAATACTGCACCAGGGAGGCCAATTCCTGTTCTGTTGAGGGAATGTCTTCTTGAAGCTTAGTGGGCCTTCCCAATTTGGTTCTACCTCGATTAGTAAAGCCCCACTCGCTCTCGACATCTTTCACCGGTGACACGCGTCACTCCGATCCTGCAGATGTTGTGCGCTGGAAGACAGAACAGCCATGTTCAACTTCTCTAAAAAGTTGCAACTTGACGTACATATCGCTAACCCTGCCAATGCATACAGGTACATAGTGACACTCATTTAGGCAATTAATACAAGAATTAACGAAAAATTCTAGTCGCGGGAAAAACGAAATACAGACCAATAAATTTTCGCACACCGCTGTTGTCATTTGACTCAATAGCTATGACAGCATCTATTTATGGCCGCTTCTGCAAATAAACATGTACTGAAATTAATTTAGGCGAAGAATACGCGAGATTACTGGAATTGCTTAATAAGAAAAACGTAAGACAATAGCCCGTTAGAATTTCCGCAGAGCCCTGTTAGAATTTCTATAAAAAGTTCAAAATGAATTAATAAATTGCTACCTCTTCCAATACACATATACTGACTCATTTGGGAGATGAACACAATAATTTCCATATACTGCTTTTCTGCGAAAAAAACAAACTATAGCCCATTAAAACGGCTGCACAGTCCTGTTCTCACTTACCTGAAAAGTTAAAGTTGCACGCACACATCGCGACCCCTGATAATAAATATACGGTGAAACTCATTCACGCGAAGAGTACACGAAATTACGAGAATTCTTTATCGACCAAGAACACAAGACAATAGCCCATTAAAAGGTCCACACCAGCCCTGGTATATCTTCTCTAAAAACCTGGAAGCGGATTAACATATCACTACCCCTGCTTATAAATGTTTTGTGACGCTCATTTAGGCGAAGAATACACAAAATTACGAGAGCTTATCGACCAAAGTCTAAATGCAATAGCCCTTCAGAATTTCCACACCGCCCTGTTAAATCATCTCTAAAAAGCTCTAAATGGATTAACATATCGCTATTTCTACCAATGCCCATATACTGATTCTCATTTGAGCGAAAAATACACTAATAGATATAAATTGGTTTTCGCGAGAAAAAACAAAACAAAATATAAACAATTAAAATGCCTGCAGAGCCCTGTTCCCGCTTCGCCAAAAAACCACAACTAGACGTAAGTATCGCTACTCCTACAAATAAATATAGAGTGACACTCACTTAAGCGAAGAATCGACGAAATTACCTGAATTGTTTGTCGACCAAAAACATAAGAGAATAGCCCTCTTAAAATTCTCTAAAAAGCTGTGTATAGATGAACATATCGCTACACCTGTACAAATATATAGCGACACTCATTCACGCGAACAATATACGAAATTAGGAGAATTGTTACCGACCAAAAGCTAAATACAATAGCCCATTAGAATGTCCACACAACCCTGTTATACGTTTTCTAAAAAGCATTAATTGGATTAACATATCGCTACCTCTACCAATGGGCATATACTATGATTTAAGCGAAGAATACACTAATTTACATCAATTGCTTTCTTCGGAAAAGATTAACTGTAGCCCCATAAAACGGCTGCACAGTCCTGTTCTCACTTCCCTAAAAAGCTACAACTGCACATACCATATCACGTCTCCTGCTAATAAATATATAGCGACATTCTTTCAGGCGAACAATATACGGAATTACGAGAACTGTTATCGACCAAAAACTAAATACAGTAGCCCACTAGCATTTCCACAAAGGCCTTATATATCTTCTCTAAAAAGCTCTAAATAGATTAAAATATCGCTATCTCTACCAATGCACTTATACTGACTCTCATTTGAGCGATGAATACACTAATGCATATAAATTGCTTTTCGCGAGAAGGAAAACAAAATATGACCCATTAGAATGGCTAAATCTTCCTGTTCTCACTTCCCTAAAAAGCTAAAACTAGACGCAAATATCGCTACCCCAGCAAATATATATACAGTGACACTTACTTAAGCGAAGAATGCACGAAATTACGTGAATTGTGTGTCGACCAAAAACATAAGAGAATAGCTCTCTGATATCTTCTCTAAAAATCTGTAAATAGATTAACATAACGCTACACCTGCTAATAAATATATATTGAATTTCATTTAGGCGAAAAATACATGAACCTACTGGAACTGTTATCGACCAGAAAACTAAATACAATAGCCCATTAGAATGTCCACACAACCCTGTTATACGTTCTCTAAAAAGCTTTATTGGATTAACATATCGCATGGATTAACATTGATTAACATTGGATTAACATATCGGACAGGCCGCCATTGGAATCTGAACCTGGCAACGTTTAACGTTAGAACGCTATCTAGTGAGGCGAGTCTAGCAGTGTTATTGGATGAATCAGAGGGTAGTAAAAGGGATATAATAGGGCTCAGTGAGGTTAGGAGGACAAAAGAAGCATATACAGTGCTAAAAAGCGGGCATGTACTGTGTTACCGGGGCTTAGCGGAGAGACGAGAATTAGGAGTCGGATTCCTGATTAATAAGGAAATAGCTGGTAACATACAGGAATTCTATAGCATTAACGAGAGGTTGGCAGGTCTTGTTGTCAAACTTAATAAGAGGTACAAATTGAAGGTGGTACAAGTCTATGCCCCTACATGCAGTCATGATGACCAGGAAGTCGAAAGCTTTTATGAAGACGTGGAATCGGCGATGGGTAAAGTCAAAACAAAATACACTATACTGATGGGCGACTTCAATGCCAGGGTAGGCAAGAAGCAGGCTGGAGACAAGTCAGTGGGGGAATATGGCATAGGCTCTAGGAATAGCAGAGGAGAATTATTAGTAGAGTTTGCAGAACAGAATAATATGCGGATAATGAACACCTTTTTCCGCAAGCGGGTTAGACGAAAGTGGACGTGGAGGAGCCCGAATGGTGAGACTAGAAATGAAATCGACTTCATAATCTGCGCGAACCCTGGCATCATACAAGATGTAGACGTGCTCGGCAAGGTACGCTGCAGTGACCATAGGATGGTAAGAACTCGAATTAGCCTAGACTTGAGGAGGGAACGGAAGAAACTGGTACACAAGAAGCCAATCAATGAGTTAGCGGTAAGAGGGAAACTAGAGGAATTCCGGATCAAGCTACAGAACAGGTATTCGGCTTTAACTCAGGAAGAGGACCTTAGTGTTGAAGCAATGAACGACTATCTCATGGGCATCGTTAAGGAGTGCGCAATAGAAGTCGGTGGTAACGCCGTTAGACAGGAAACCAGTAAGCTATCGCAGGAGACGAAAGATCTCATCAAGAAGCGCCAATGTATGAAAGCCTCTAACCCTACAGCTAGAATAAAACTGGCAGAACTTTCTAAGTTAATCAACAAGCGTAAGACAGCGGACATCAGGAACTATAATATGGATAGAATTGAACAGGCTCTCAGGAACGGAGGAAGCCTAAAAACAGTGAAGAAGAAACTAGGAATAGGCAAGAATCAGATGTGTGCGTTAAGAGACAAAGCCGGCAATATCGTTACTAATATAATGAGATAGTTCAAGTGGCTGAGGAGTTCTATAGAGATTTATACAGTACCAGTGGCACCCACGACGATAGTGGAAGAGAGAATAGCCTAGAGGAATTCGCAATCCCACAGGTAACGCCAGAAGAAGTAAAGAAAGCCTTAGGAGCTATGCAAAGGGGGAAGGCAGCTGGGGAGGATCAGGTAACAGCAGATTTGTTGAAGGAAGGTGGTCAGATTGTTCTAGAGAAACTGGCCACCCTGTATACGCAATGCCTCATAACCTCGAGCGTACCGGAATCTTGGAAGAACGCTAACATAATCCTAATCCATAAGAAAGGGGACGCCAAAGACTTGAAAGATTATAGACCGATCAGCTTACTGTCCGTTGCCTACAAAGTATTTACTAAGGTAATCGCAAATAGAATCAGGCACACCTTAGACTTCTGTCAACCAAAGGACCAGGCAGGATTCCGTAAAGGCTACTCAACAATAGACCATATTCACACTATCAATCAAGTGATAGAGAAATGTGCAGAATATAACCAACCCTTATATATAGCTTTCATTGATTACGAGAAAGCGTTTGATTCAGTCGAAACCTCAGCAGTCATGGAGGCATTACGGAATCAGGGTGTAGATGAGCCATATGTAAAGATACTGGAAGATATCTATAGCGGCTCCACAGCCACCGTAGTCCTCGACAAAGAAAGCAACAAAATCCCTATAAAGAAAGGCGTCAGACAGGGAGATACGATATCTCCAATGCTATTCACAGCATGTTTACAGGAGGTATTCAGAGGCCTGGAGTGGGAAGAATTTGGGATAAAAGTTGATGGAGAATACCTTAGCAACTTGCGATTCGCTGATGATATTGCCTTGCTTAGTAACTCAGGAGACCAATTGCAATGCATGCTCACTGACCTGGAGAGGCAAAGCAGAAGGGTGGGTCTGAAAATTATTCTGCAGCAAACTAAAGTAATGCTTAACAGTCTCGGAAGAGAACAGCAGTTTACGATAGGTAGCGAAGCACTGGAAGTGGTAAGGGAATACATCTACTTAGGGCAGGTAGTGACCAAGGATCTGGATCATGAGACTGAAATAACCAGAAGAATAAGAATGGGCTGGGGTGCGTTTGGCAGGCATTCTCAAATCATGAACAGCAGGTTGCCACTATCCCTCAAAAGGAAAGTGTATAACAGCTGTGTGTTACCAGTACTCACATATGGGGCAGAAACCTGGAGGCTTACGAAAAGGGTTCTGCTGAAATTGAGGACGACGCAACGAGCTATGGAAAGAAGAATGATGGGTGTGACGTTAAGGGATAAGAAAAGAGCAGATTGGGTGAGGCAACAAACGCGGGTAAACGACATCTTAGTTGAAATCAAGAAAAAGAAATGGGCATTGGCCGGACACGTAATGAGGAGGGAAGATAACCGATGGTCACTAAGGGTTACGGACTGGATTCTAAGGGAAGGGATGCGTAGCAGGGGGCGGCAGAAAGTTAGGTGGGCGGATGACATTAAGACGTTTGCTGGGACAACATGGCCTCAATTAGTACATGACCGGGGTAGTTGGAGAAGTATGGGAGAGGCCTTTGCCCTGCAGTGGGCGTAACTAGGCTGATGATGATGATGATGATGATGATGACTTCTACCAATGGGCATATACTATCATTTAGGCGAAGAATACACTAATTTGCATCAATTGCTTTCTTTCGGGAAAGATAAACAAACTGTAGCCCTATAAAATGGCTGCACAGTCCTGTTCTCACTTCCCTAAATAGGTGGACTGCTATACTGGACATACCATATCACGTCTCCTGCTAATAAATATATAGCCACACTCATTCAGGCGAACAATACACGAAATTACGAGAATTATTATCGACCAAAAGCTAAACACAATAGCCCATTAGAATGTCCGCAAAGCCCTCGTAAATCTTCTCTAAAAAGCTGTAAATGGAATAACATGTAGCTGCCTCTACCAAAGCACATATACTGACTAATTTAAGAGAAGAAGAGAACAATCTCTAAAAATTAATTTTCGCTGTAAATTAGCAAACATTAGCCCATTAAAATAGCTACACAGTCATGTTCACACCTCCCTAAAAAGCTAACTAGGCGCACGTATCACTACCCCTGCAAATAAATATACAGTGACACTGACTCAAGCGAAGAATAGACGAAATCACCTTAACTGTTTGTCGACCAAAGACATAAGAGAATAACCTTCTTATATCTTCTCTAAAAAGCTGTAAATAGATTAACATATTGCTACACCTGCTAATAAATATATAGTTAATCTCATTTAGGCGAAGAATACATGAAGTTTTGAGAACACTTATCGACCAAAAAGCTAAATACAATAGACCATTAGGATGTCCACACAACCCAGTCATATGTTCTTGAAAAAGCTTTAACTCGATTAACATATCTCTACCTCTACCAATTGGCATATGCTGACTCTCATTTAAGCGAAAAATACACTAATTTAAATGAATTGCTTTTTAGGGAAAGATCAACAAACTTTCGCCGAATAAGACGGCTGCGCAGTCATGTCCTCACTTCCCTAAAAAGCTACAACTGGACGCACATATCGCTACCCCTGCTAATAAATATGTAGAAACATTCATCCAGATGAAGAATACACGAAATTACGAGAACGGTTATCGCCCAAAAATCAACTACAATAGCCCATTAGAATTTCCAGACAGCCCTGTTATATTTTCTCTAAAACGATCTAAATGGATTAACATATCGCTGTCTCTACCAATGCACATATACTGACTCTCATTTGAGCCAAGTATACAATATATATATATAGGGTGCTAAGAATCGCTGGCTCCGGACAGGCCGCCATTGGAATATGAACCTGGCAACGTTTAACGCTAGAACGTTATCTAGTGAGGCGAGTCTAGCAGTGCTATTGGAGGAATTAGAGGGCAGTAAATGGGATATAATAGGGCTCAGTGAAGTTAGGCGGCCGAAAGAAGCATATACAGTGCTAAAAAGCGGGCACGTCCTGTGCTACCGGGGCTTAGCGGAGAGACGAGAACTAGGAGTCGGATTCCTGATTAATAAGGAAATAGCTGGTAACATACAGGAATTCTATAGCATTAACGAGAGGGTGGCAGGACTTGTTGCGAAACTTAATAAGAGGTACAAAATGAAGGTTGTACAGGTCTACGCCCCTACATCCAGTCATGATGACCAGGAAGTCGAAAGCTTCTATGAAGACGTGGAATCGGCGATAGGTACAGTCAAAACAAAATACAGTATTCTGATGGGCGACTTCAATGCTAAGGTAGGCAAGAAGCACGCTGGAGACAGCGCAGTGGAGGAATATGGCATAGGCACTAGGAATAGCAGGGGAGAGTTACTAGTAGAGTTTGCGGAACAGAATAATATGAGGATAATGAATACCTTCTTCCGCAAGCGGGATAGCCGAAAGTGGACGTGGAGGAGCCCGAACGGCGAGACTAGAAATGAAATAGACTTCATACTCTGCGCTAACCCTGGCATCATACAAGATGTGGACGTGCTCACCAAGGTGCGCTGCAGTGACCATAGGATGGTAAGAACTCGAATTAGCCTAGACCTGAGGAGGGAATGGAAGAAATTGGTACATAAGAAGCCGATAAATGAGTTGGCGGTAAGAGGGAAAATAGAGGAATTCTAGATCAAGCTACAGAACAGGTATTCGGATTTAACTCAGGAAGAGGGCCTTAGTGTTGAAGCGATGAATGACAATCTTATGGACATCATTAAGGAGTGTGCAATAGAAGTAGGTGGTAACTCCGTTAGACAGGATACCAGTAAGCTATCGCAGGAGACGAAAGATCTGATCAAGAAACGTCAATATATGAAAGCCCCTAACTTTACAGCTAGAATAGAACTGGCAGAACTTTCCAAGTTAATCAACAAGCGTAAGACAGCTGACATAAGGAAGTATAATATGGATAGAATTGAACATGCTCTCAGGAACGGAGAAGCCTAAAAGCAGTGAAGAAGAAACTAGGAATTGGCAAGAATCAGATGTATGCGTTAAGAGACAAAGCAGGCAATATCATTACTAATATGGACGAGATAGTTCAAGTGGCTGGGGAGTTCTAGAGATTTATACAGTACCAGTGACACTCACGACGATAATGAAAAAGAAAATAGTCTAGAGTAATTCGAAATCCCACAGGGAACGCCGGAAGAAGTAAAGAAAGCCTTGGGAGCTATGCAAGGGGGGAAGGCAGCCGGGGAGGATCAGGTAACAGCAGATTTGTTGAAGGATGGTGGGCAGATTGTTCTAGAGAAACTGGCCACCCTGCATACGCAATGCCTCATGACTTCGAGCGCACCGGAATCTTGGAAAAACGCTAACATAATCCTAATCCATAAGAAAGGGGACGCCAAAGACTTGAAAAATTATAGACCGATCAGCTTACTGTCCGTTGCCTACAAAGTATTTACTAAGGTAATTCCAAAAAGGATCAGGAACACCTTACACTTCCGTCAACCAAAGGGCCAGGCAGGATTCCGTAAAGGCTACTGAACAATAGACCATATTCACACTATCAATCAGGTGATAGAAAAATGTGCGGAATATAACCATCCCTTATATATGGCTTTCACTGATTACGAGAAAGCGTTTGATTCAGTCGAAACCGCAGCTGTCACGGAGGCATTGCGGAATCAGTGTGTAGACGCGCCGTATGTAAATATATTGAAATATATCCATATCGGCTCCACAGCCACCGTAGTCCTCCATAAAAAAAACAACAAAATCCCGATAAAGAAAGGCGTCAGGCAGGATGATACGATCTCTCCAATGCTATTCACCGCGTGTTTAAAGGAGCTATTCAGAGACCTGGATTAGGAAGAATTGGGGATAAAAGTTAATGGAGAATACCTTAGTAACTTCCGATTTGCTGATGATATTGCCTTGCTTAGTAACCCAGGGGACCAACTGCAATGCATTCTCACTGACCTGGAGAGGCAAAGCCGAAGGCTGGGTCTAAAAATTAATCTGCAGAAAACTAAGGTAATGTTTAACAGTCTCGGAAGAGAACAGCACTTTACGATAGTTAGTGAGGCACTGGAAGTGGTAAGGGAATACATCTACTTAGGACAGGTAGTGACTGAGGATCCGGATCATGAGACTGAAATGATCAGAAGAATAAGAATAGGCTGGGGTGCGTTTGGCAGACATTCTCAGATCATGAACAGCAGGTTGCCATTATCCCTCAAGAGAAAAGTGTATAATAGCTGTGTCCTACCAGTACTCACCTACGGGGCAGAAACCTGGAGGTTTACGGAAAGGGTTCTACTTAAATTGAGGACGACGCAACGAGTGATGGAAAGAATCATTGGTGTAATGTTAAGGGATAAGAAAAGAGCAGATTGGGTGAGAGAACAAACGCGCGTTAATGATGTCTTAGTTGAAATGAAGAAAAAAAAATGGACATGGGCAGGACACGTAATGAGGAGGGAAGATAACCGATGGTCACTAAGAGTTACGGAATGGATTCCAAGGGTAGGGAAGCGTAGCAGAGGGCGGCAAAGTTAGGTCGGCGGATGAGATTAAGAAGTTTGCAGGGACAACATGGCCACAATTAGTACACGACCGGGGCAGTTGGCGAAGTATGGGAGAGGCCTTTGCCCTGCAGTGGGCGTAACCAGGCTGATTATGTATGTATGTATGTATGTATGTATGTATGTATGTATGTATGTATGTATGTATGCATGCATGCATGCATGTATGTATGAATGTATGAATGTATGTATGTATGTATGTGTGTGTATGTATGTATGTATGTATGTATGTATGTATGTATGTATGTATGTATGTATGTATGTATGTATGTATGTATGTATGTATGTATGTATGTATGTATGTACGTACGTATGTTGCTTTTCGCGAGGACAACGAAATATAACCCATTAAAATGGCTGCACAGTCCTGATTTCACTTCCCTAAAACCTACAAGTAGACGCAAATGTCGCTACCCCTGCAAATAAATATACAGCGGCACTCACTTAAGCGAAGAATAGACGAAATTACCTTAATTTTTTGTCCACCACAAATATAACAGAATAACCCTCTTATATCTGCTCTAAAAAGCTGTAAACGAATTAACATAGCGATACAACTTCCAAAGCCCATATACTGACCAATTAAGGCGATGAATACACTAATTTACATATTGCTATTTGCTTGAAAAAACAAAATACTGCCCAGCGAAATGGCTGCGCGGTCCTGTTCTCACTTCCCTAAAAAGCTACAACTCGACGCACATATGGCTACCCTTGCAAATAAATATATAGTGACACGCATTTAGCTGAAGAATACACGAAATTACGCGAATTGTTTGTCGACCAAGTACATAAGACAAGAACCCATTAGAATGTCCACAAAACCCTCATATATGTTCACTAAAAAGCTGGAAATGGATTAACATGTCGCTACACCTGCTAATAAATACACAGTGAATATCATTTAGGCGATGAATACATGAAGTTACGATAACTGTTATCGGCCAAAAAGCTAAATACAATAGACCATTAGAATGTCCACACAACCCTGTTATATGTTCTTTACAAAGCTTTAACTCGATTAACATATCAGTACTTCTACCAATTGGCATATATTGACTCTCATTTAAGCGAAGAATACACTAACTTAAATGAATTGCTTTTTAGGGAAAGGTAAACAAACTTTAGCCGAATCAGACGGCGGCGCACTCCTGTTCTCACTTCCCTAAAAAGCTACAACTGGACACACACATCGCTGCTCCTGCTAATAAATAAACAGCGACAGATAAAGAATACAGCAAATTGCGGGAACTGTTTGTCGACGAAAAACTAAACGTATTAGCCCATTAGAGCGTCCAAACAGCCATGTTATATCTTCACTAAAAATCTGTATACGGGCTAACACATCGCTATCTCTACCAATGCACATATACTGACTCAGGCGAAGAATACGCAAATTTACAAAAATTGCTTTTCGCAAAAAAAAGAAACTATAGCCCATTAGCCTGGCTGCACTGTCCTGTTCTCACTTCCCTAAAAAAGCTATATCTGGACGCACATATCGCTATCCCTGCAAATTAATATCAAGTGACATTCATTTAGGCGAAGAGTACACGAACATTACGTGAATTGTTTGTCGACTAAGAATGTACGAGAATAACCTGTTAAAACGCCCACACATCCCTCTTATATCTTCATTAAAAAGCTGTAACTGGATTAACATATCGCTACCTCTACCAATGGGCATATACTGGCTCCCATTAAGGCAAACAATACCATAATTTACAGAAATTGTTTCTCGCGGGAAAAATGAAAATATGGTCCATTAAAATGGGTGCGCAGTCCTTTTCTCACTTCCCTAAAAGGCTGTAACTGGACGCACATATCGCTACCCCTGCTAATATATTTATAGTGACACTTAATAATTGGTTCTTGCTCTCAGTTTTCTTAAAAGCGGTGACTGCACGCACATAACCTTACCCATCGATATGGTCATACACTGACGCTCGTTTAGGAGAAAAATACATGAATTTACCAAATTTAATTGTCGCGGAGAGAACATAAGCCCATAGCTCGTTAGAATGTCAGCGCAGCTGTGTTATAACTTCCCTAAAAACCTGTGTCTGGACGCACATATCAATACCTCGGCAAATGCGCATATAGTGACCCATAAGTCCTTAGAATGTAAGCCCAGTTGAGTCGTAACTTCGCTGAAAATCTGTGACTGGACGCACATATCAGTGCCTCGGCAAATGCGCATATAGTGACCCTCATTTAAGTGGAGAACACAGGCATTTGCAAAAATTACTCCTCGCGGAAAATACAAACAAGAGCCCATTAGAATTTCTAAGCATCCCTGTTCTGATTTCTAGAATAAGCTGCGACAGGAAGCACATATCACTACCTATTTGAATGCATCTATAGCCAAAATCATTTAGGCGAAGGATACACCAATTTACTAGAATGTTGTGTCGTGGAAGAAACATGATAATCCCTATCACAATATCGACATAGCTGTGCTCTCTGTTGTCTAAAAAGCGGTAACTACACGCAGCTAACCCTACGTATTGAAAAGAACCTTACTGGCACTCCTTTAGCAGAAGACACGAATTCACCAAATTTGCTTGCCGCGTAAAGAACATAAGCCGATAGCTCGTTAGAATGTCAGCGCACCTCTGTTCCAACTTTCCTCAAGAGCTGTGTTTGAACGTACATACCGCTACCCCTGCAAATCCACGTATTTTGACCCGCATTTACGCGAAGTATACACAAGTTTGCGAAGATTGCTTGTCGCGAAAAAAAGAAACAGACCATAGCCTATTAGAATGTCCACACAGCTTTGTTCTAACTTCTCTGTAACTGAACGCACAAATTAGTAACTCCGCAAATGCACCTATACAGCCTCATTTATCTCTTTCTTTACTACGCCTATTCAAATCGACCACCGGTGATTGATGCTTTACGCCGCAGATTTCGACATGTTCGAGCCATTTCTCATCAACTTAAGGCCATCCTGTAGTTAGTACAGCCATTGCACATTCCGAATCAGTTTATATTTTTGCACTCGGGCAATGTTGCGATTTTGACGAGCCTTTTTGCGAACTAAAGTTCGTATCTTGTAGCGAAAAGAAACGTTTACGAAAGTAGATGAGCACTCTTGCGTGCAACCTCAGACACAGACAGTGGCCAAACGGTAGCCCAGGTAAACACAAGCCGCGATATCGGTTCTGTCTAAATCGCCTGTTATGGCAGCGGAGGCGACGTATAAACGCAAATAAATGACTGAAATCAAAGCAACAAAGGACACACGCTAATTTCAAGGATAACTGCCAACTTGCTCAACTAGCCGTTTTTACAAAGAAATTGTGAGAAAGAATTTCGCTTCCTGTGATTCTACGCCGCCCAGTCAATCTTTTCATCAGCAGCACACAAGGTCGGTTGAACAGCTGGCCACCAGGTGCGGGCAGACGGCAAGACACCAGGTCGCAAGAACTGCCATCCACTTGGTCGGCAAGGCCCAGAGCAACATACCCGTTTGTTAGGACACCTGGCCACCACGACCACAGGGTGGGTAAAATGTGACCATGACAACTGGCCATCACGTCTGTAGTGCGGGTAGGAACATACCTGGTCGCTAGAAGAGCTAGCCGCAAAATCCGTAGGTCGGGCCGCAGGGTAGCGGGCCGCAGGGTAGCGGGCCGCTAGATCTTGCCACGGGGTGCGCAGAGTGGAGAACATGACACGAGGTCGCTAGAACAGCTGGCCAACAGGTCCTCAGGGCAGGCAAGTCGCCAGGCCTCTAGAGCAGCTGGCCGAGATGTCTGCAGTGTGGGGAACAAGGCAACAGACTACTATGAGAGCTGGCCACCAGGTCCGACAGGCTGGCCTCCAACCGCTAGCCACCTAGTATACAGCGCGGAAAACAACGTACCAGACCGGAAAAGATCAGGCGGTCACCAGAACAGCAGGATCTTTGGCAAGACACCAGGTCGACTTAAGAACCAGTCATCAGCTCAATAGGGCCGGCAGCAAGATACAAGTATGCAAGAACTGCTGGTCACGAGGACGGCAGGGCGTGGACCAGGACATCATGCCGCTAGAGCCGCCCAGTCAGCCTAGTGGGGGTCGGATAGGGTCATCGAAGAGCGGCCCCTTGCGCCACAAGCTCTGCGACACAAGTTGGCCTTAACGTTGGTCATGAACCCTGCTCCCTCAGCAAAGAATCCTGGAACTATACACATCAGATGCCGAGAATGGGTGCACTTTCAAGGGAATGCTAATTGCAAAATTTGGAAGCCACGATTTTAACAGATTTGAGCGCACAAAACTATGTATAGTATTACAGTTAACACATCACTACCGAGTGTGCGCGCTAAACTTCCTATTCGTTAACTGCAAACGAATGTGTTCTCGATTTAAAATGTGCGGGTTCAGTTATGTGATGGCCAAGGACAAGCACGCGCAGCAGTATTACGCCGGAATAGCTTGCATTACCAGCGATCAAGAAGGAGCCTGGAAAACCGTAAGATGCTTCCTTTTTGCGGCAGCTTCAAACTATTGGGCATAATAATCAAAAGTGATTATGGCAATATTTGAGACGCCATAGTGGGAAGCTAGTGGTGAGGCTAGAAATGAAATAGACTTCATACTCTGCGCGAACCCTGGCATCATTCAAGATGTAGACGTGCTCGGCAAGGTACGCTGCAGTGACCATAGGATGGTAAGAACTCGAATTAGCCTAGACTTGAGGAGGGAACGGAAGAAACTGGTACACAAGAAGCCAATCAATGAGCTAGCGGTAAGAGGGAAACTAGAGGAATTCCGGATCAAGCTACAGAACAGGTATTCGGCTTTAACTCAGGAAGAGGACCTTAGTGTTGAAGCAATGAACGACAATCTCATGGGCATCATTAAGGAGTGCGCAATAGAAGTCGGTGGTAACGCCGTTAGACAGGAAACCAGTAAGCTATCGCGGGAGACGAAAGATCTGATCAAGAAACGCCAATGTATGAAAGCCTCTAACCCTACAGCTAGAATAAAACTGGCAGAACTTTCTAAGTTAATCAACAAGCGTAAGACAGCGGACATCAGGAACTATAATATGGATAGAATTGAACAGGCTCTCAGGAACGGAGGAAGCCTAAAAACAGTGAAGAAGAAACTAGGAATAGGCAAGAATCAGATGTGTGCGTTAAGAGAAAAAGCCGGCAATATCGTTACTAATATGGATGAGATAGTTCAAGTGGCTGAGGAGTTCTATAGAGATTTATACAGTACCAGTGGCACCCACGACGATAGTGGAAGAGAGAATAGCCTAGAGGAATTCGAAATCCCACAGGTAACGCCAGAAGAAGTAAAGAAAGCCTTAGGAGCTATGCAAAGGGGGAAGGCAGCTGGGGAGGATCAGGTAACAGCAGATCTGTTGAAGGATGGTGGTCAGATTGTTTTAGAAAAACTGGCCACCTTGTATACACAAGGCCTCATGTCCTCTAGTGTACCGGAATCTTGGAAGAACGCTAAAATAATCCTAATCCATAAGAAAGGGGACGCGAAAGACATGAAAAATTACACACCGATCAGCTTACTGTCCGTTGCCTACAAAGTATTTACTAAGCTAATCGCAAATAGGATCAGGGACGCCTTAGACTTCTGTCAACCAAAGGACCAGGCAGGACTCCGTAAAGGCTACTCAACAATAGACCATATTCACACTATCAATCAAGTGATAGAGAAATGTGCAGAATATAACCAACCCTTATATATAGCTTTCATTGATTACGAGAAAGCGTTTGATTCAGTCGAAACCTCAGCAGTCACAGAGGCATTACGGAATCAGGGTGTAGATGAGCCATATGTAAAAATACTGGAAGATATCTATAGCGGCTCCACAGCCACCGTAGTCCTCCACAAAGAAAGCAACAAAATCCCAATAAAGAAAGGCGTCAGACAGGGAGATACGATCTCTCCAATGCTATTCACAGCATGTTTACAGGAGGTATTCCGAGACCTGGAGTGGGAAGAATTGGGGATAAAAGTTGATGGAGAATACCTTAGCAACTTGCGATTCGCTGATGATATTGCCTTGCTTAGTAACTCAGGAGACCAATTGCAATGTATGCTCACTGACCTGGAGAGGCAAAGCAGAAGGGTGGGTCTGAAAATTAATCTGCAGAAAACTAAAGTAATGTTTAACAGTCTCGGAAGAGAACAGCAGTTTACGGTACGTAGCGAGGCACTGGAAGTGGTAAGGGAATACATCTACTTAGGGCAGGTAGTGACCACGGCTCCGGATCATGAGACTGAAATAACCAGAAGAATAAGAATGGGCTGGGATGCGTTTGGCAGGCATTCTCAAGTCATGAACAGCAGGTTGCCACTATCCCTCAAAAGGAAAGTGTATAACAGCTGTGTGTTACCAGTACTAACATATGGGGCAGAAACCTGGAGGCTTACGAAAAGGGTTCTACTTAAATTGAGGACGACGCAACGAGCTATGGAAAGAAGAATGATAGGTGTAACGTTAAGGGATAAGAAAAGAGCAGATTGGGTGAGGGAACAAACGCGAGTTAATGTCATCTTAGTTGAAATCAAGAAAAAGAAATGGGCATGGGCAGGACATGTAATGAGGAGGGAAGATAACCGATGGTCACTAAGGGTTACGGACTGGATTCTAAGGGAAGGGATGCGTAGCAGGGGGCGGCAGAAAGTTAGGTGGGCGGATGACATTAAGACGTTTGCTGGGACAACATGGCCTCAATTAGTACATGACCGGGGTTGTTGGAGAAGTATGGGAGAGGCCTTTGCCCTGCAGTGGGCGTAACTAGGCTCATGATGATGATGAGTGGGAAGCTGCGGATAAATTTTTACCAGCGATCATATGGCAAGAACGCGAAGTATATCGAGAAGAGATTTCACTGCTGGGATGCTGGACTGGAAAACGCAGCCACTAGAGCAGCGCACACGAATCATCCGTAGTAAACGAACGTTCGTTGGAAAGGAGGCTCGAAAGCGAACGCATGCTGAACAACGCAAACGCTTTCATGGCAGTTTTCAATTAACTATGATTCTAAGGCAACGCACGTCTGTTTTATTCGTAACGTGTTCCTCATGCGATCCTCAACTGAATCAGTCCCGATTTACGCAATTCCCATTTTTTTTTTTTGTAGTGAGAACATTAGTCAGGTAGCATAAGTATACCTCGGTTAATTATAACCTTTTATTTAGTATAGTGCCTTGTTCACGCATGATTACTAACTGTTATAAGGAACGTTGGCGCACTCGAGTTTAGCGAACGCGAATTCGTTTTACACAGTTATTGTTGCAGATCGAAAAACAAATAATTTGGAGGACGCTTAAGCTTCGCCTTTAAGATTGGAATGCGAGAGCATTCAAAGATCCCTGACTGATTCCCACGCATCCAGCCAACTGCAGCTTATGCGACCTAATGTTCCTCGGGAAACGCTGGCAGAGAACGTTATGCACGAAGTCGAGCTTTCTTGTAGAAACGCGGTCTCTTGCCATGGCCGAACTTGGAGGTAGCTCAAAAAAATTACATCATTTTCAGTTTTCCGTTATTGTTTCCCACATTTAATAATTAGGTATGAGAAGATTTAACATAACGGCCATGCGCTGTTGGCCCTTAACGCTATGGCTTTACTACTAGGATGCAATAAGTCACGCCTTCAATGTCCTTACCGTGCTAGTCCGGCTACTATAGTAGGTCACCACGCTGCCACCCACGCTGGTCGCGGTAACGATGGACGAAAGGCCAGCATCGCCTTTGCTTCACAATGGTTCCCGAAACGACCAGGGCGATCTCGTGCCGGACGTTCACAGCACCGTTGAAACAGAAAAAAAGAAAGAAAGACACCGCAAGCGTATGTCAGAAGCACGGTGATAGAGGCGGGCACGCGAAGCCTTGGAGTTTTATTATCAACACACTTGAGTACTCCAGGAAGTATAACTCGTTATGACATCCGGCGGCTTTTGTGCAGGGCAGAAAGACATCGACCACTTTCATTGTCGTTCCCTCGCGCATGAATGCGTCAGGCACAATCTATCAAATGAAACAGGACAACCAGTAGCGCTTGTGTCCGCCATTGGTAGCATGCCTTTATTTCTCTGTTTGCGTCGTTTTGGCAAAAATAGGTGGGCATTCTGGAGCGATCACTTACGGTTAGTTTCCCTTTCCCGAGATGTCGCTACACTCAGACACGGACTCAATAAAGCATACGTCCAACAGCGTTCTTCACACCGCGCGAGAGCGAGATTGACACAGCACCCGAAATGCTTTCGGTCGTATACAAAAAACAAAAAAATTACCGACGATTACGTTACTTCCTAATGCGAAATTTGAGCGCAGCAAATAAGCTGTTTCACCTTTTCGATAGATTGAGGCAAAGAAATCGAGCAACACATGTATGCGCTATCACAGAATTTTTTTTTATTTTTCACACGTATTCCTTTAACAAAGACTCCACTAACAGTTCTTGACAGTCATGAAGGAAGCTTTGTAGTCGGAGAAATAGACTGATATATGTTCGACTTGGTACACCAATGCTGGATTCTCAAAGACGAGATCTATACAAGTGCCTCGCGAGATTGTCACAGCCGTGGGACGCGTTACGAGCGAGAGGAACGGGATGTTCTCCCGCATAAGTGTTAGGAAATTGCTGTTTGTCTTTATGTCAAGCCGCCACCGATCTGGCTCTCTGATTGCCACCGCACAGGGCGAACGGCAGCGGCAATTTCGGCTCGGGCGGTGCACATATACAGATCCGCCGCCACCGATCTGGCTCTCTGATTGCCACCGCACAGGGGTTGCATTGGAGGAGGAGCGAAGAAAGGAATTAAGTTCGAGCCGGCGATTTGACAACCGGAGACTCGCAGGAAGAGGGGGGAGGGGGGCGGCGTGTACACCCAGCGGCAAACGATGGGGGCAGAAGCGCGCGCAGCAAGCGGACAACACGATAAAGGGAGGAGGGAAGAGATAGCAGCGACTGACTGATGCCGCTGACGCCGATAGTGAGTCAACCCCAGCTGCGGAGTTGGTTTCAGGGACAACGCCGCCGATGCCGACACAAACAATATGATACCCTCGCTTCCGCAGCGCTAAGAACCAGGTCTAGCCGTGGGAAGGTGGTCACGTATTCGTCGACGTGCCGGGGCCTACGTGAAATAACCGGCGCGTCGGCAACTGAAGAGCACCCTATCCGCCACACAAGAACAGGGGGGGGGGACCCTTTCCTCCTCTTTCTGCATGGCGGCGACGGTGTTCTATGCAGTCACGTTATCTTGACTCTCTAGCGGCGTCAGCGGCATCCAGCGGTATCAGTCGGTCGCTGCTAGCGCTGGGGGGATGAAAGGGGGGCGGAGCTGGTTACGAGGCCGACGACAACGCCGACGACGACGCGAAACCCAGGAACGGACGCCAAAGAGCTGCGCTCTAAAAAAACAGGCGAACGCATGCGAAGCACACATACATAGCAAAACCTTCCGCCAAATTAACCATTCTGGAAGTGCCGAAGATAAATGCTATGTCTCATATCAGCTAAAAACACCAAACGCAGCAACGAAGCGCAAAAGTTTGTGAGGAAGGGCCTAGACCATGATTCTTCATGATACCCTAATTCCTGACAGCAACCAAATCCACGTGATCATAAAGCATGACAAACACAACCACCGTAGTTATACCTGCCAATTATACCATTAACCTTATTCGATTATTATGAATAGGCAACACGCAAATTTCAGCTTTCGACGAAGGTTGTATGCTTGGAAGCTGGACGCCTCCACATCGTATTCTTCTGGCATTTGGCTCGTGCTCACTCGACCTTTGCTTAACGCAGCGTGTAGATTTGTCCACGTGATGCCTGATGACAGATATTTGTACGTCAGATTTTACCTTGCACCAATGCCACGTATACTATAGTAACGCCGTACGCTTGCGATGTGTTTTCCTAGAAATATAAACTCTTGGTTACAACCTTACCAGATTAGCTACGCCGAAATTACGTTACACGCGTATCATTGCCCCATGCAAACATGTTTTTCAATTATGGGAACTCGCAAGTAGCGTAAATTATGACTGCTATGGTATGACTGAGCCTACAGAGTAAGAGTAAAGCTGAAGATTAATACGCATAACATTAAGGTAGTGCTTGATAGACTAGCCATGGTGACTGATCATGGCAAGCAATATTACAGGAAAATAAAATCGGTTGAATGCTATACGGTACGCATAACGAAATCATAACTGGCAGCTTACCGCTGCCCTGAAAGAGTGACCAATCATTGAATTTTACGCGTACTAATGCATGACACACACACTTTATGGTTAACGAATAGCCTAGAGAAGAAAAATGTTAGGAGAAACGTTCAGATATAGGTAGACATTGATGTGGATTAGAGAGCTAGCCGGGGTAGCCGATATTCTAGTTGAATATAACAGGAACATATGGGAGCTGGGCTATGTAATGCATAGTGCAGACAACGGGAGACGCATTACAGTTACACAATGGGTGCCAAAGGAAGAAAAGCGCAGTCGAAGACGGCCAGGAATTAGGTGGTGTGATAAAATTACGAACTTGGCAGGCATGATATTGACTCAGCTGGCACAAGGCAAGGGCTATTGAAATGGCAAGGAGGGGACAAATTAGGCCGATGGTGATGACTGCTATATTCTTTTTCCTTGTGGTTGGCTTCCTATATTTCGTTGCCTAACTTCCTCATGATCACCTACACCGGCAGACGCTAGAAGGTGCTTTGGGTAACGAGACGAACCGACGTGATAAGCTTGCGCGACAAGTAGCAATAGAGACAAATACAAGAAAGGAAATATGCCGGTTGGTTTTGTCACACTCGAGCGTGAAATCAACTGCTCTATCACATAAGGAGTTATGATACCATGGTACCAAGTAATGGATGCCATAGGATCATATTTAACCTATTCTTGAATTAATTTGTCCGAAGATTTATCCTTTTTTATTTATGTTTTCTTTGTATTCGTACATTTCTGCACCATCAATATATCTGTTTTATGACCAACGAATCAAAGTCGTACTTTTTTTTCATGAACAGCTTTAAAATAAAGGGGCAATCAGAAAATTTCGAGCAATAGCACATCCCATATTGCATGACATCAGGATCCTGTGAACCGCTCAATCACAGAAGTCCTTCCTTCCTTCATTATCCCCAAAAAAGTGAAAGGCCCATTTGCACTCGTGCTTTATTCACCTGATACACTTCACGCATGCGCAGGTCTTATGGTCGCGATTGCTTTCGCTTGCCCTCACTGACTGTAAGAACAATGTATCAAGAATTAAGTAGGAGATAACGTGGCTCTGGAGCAGCAAGGCGAACAGCAGCGAATAACTGCTTGCGCGGCCTTTCAACAGTTGTATTTGGCCAGACCGGTGCGGCATAGACATAACTGACTTATAAAAAACCAAGAAGGCATGAAGTAATGAAGCACAAACACGAAAGGAATGGTTCAGAGCAGAATTTTGTTTCCGGTATTGTCAAGGCTGTCGTAGAACGAACAATGTACAATTTCGCCTAAATTGTAGCTTATAAATCTCTGGTGCATGTCATATGAGAGCAAAATTATGCGTTTACTAAAGTAGAAATTTATATGAACTGCTGCATAAAATCAAACTCTATGTATTGTACGACGATGCGCACAATTCTGCTGAACTTCATTATGTGTATCGCGTAATTCTTTGTCTATCCACCACAAAAGTTATACCTTTAATCTCTCGGAATTGTTTGTTTGTAGACTACGCCGTTCAGAAGCTGCTCAAAATTCAAAATCTAAGTCGGGCAGACGCGCAGTGCCAGACATCTGTGCAGAGATGTCACGGGGACAAAGGCGGCTTATAATGCTTGTTGACGGAAGAATCGCGATGAGAGGCTAATGTTGCAAATTCTGTACCTCTTATATCGAAGTGGCATATGCCCTTTATTGAGGATTGGCCAAGAATTGGCTCACATCCAGTGGTAAACACCAAATGGCCAATATGATATATATATATATATATATATATATATATATATATATATATATATATATATATATATATATATATATATAGAGAGAGAGAGAGAGAGAGAGAGAGAGAGAGAGAGAGAGAGAAGCAGCGAGGTCAACCAGATGAGCGTACGGTTCGCTACCCTGCCCTATGGGTAAGAGAAAAGGGTAACAGAAGCAAAGAGAGAACTAATACAAAGAATTACAAAGAAAATGAATTGATGTAATGTACTAATTCATTAGGAGGTCTGTGTGCTTTTATATATTTATGTATTATGTAATTTATGTATTTATGAGGTATTTATGTGCTAAATCATTTGTTAAGGTATTATGCAGACATTTTATTTTTACAGGAGAGACATACGCTATAGCTTTAGTGTAATAATACATGGATTTTTGTGGTGCAAGCGCCAATGATGGCCAAAGAACTCCAACAACTGCTCCGACGTCGTCGATGGTGCGGTCAATGAACATATTTCTGCCATCAATATTTCTGACATGGCTGTATATAGACCTAAAAAACTTCGCTGCAGATAGAGTAAAAAAAGTTGAGTCATATTAGCATACCCTAAAGAGGATGAAGGCAAAAGTCCCGGCGTTCACGAGACATTGATAAGTTTACTTCACATTCTCATTCGCACGACCCACCAAAGGAATCAACAGCTCCTTAATTAACTTTGCCCTAATTAACACCAAACGTCGTGCGTTTGACTCCCACAAAAGGTCGTGCGTTCGAGTGCCTCAACTTTATCTTAATGCATTATGCAGGAATTAATACCAAAGGTCGTGGGCTCGGCCGCTAGTTATGGTGCCACTGAATTTTCCGGACGGTGAGATTTTCGGCGCATGACCCATGTCTTTCGCCCTAATACGATATATGTGAGATAAGGCGATGACTGGCGAAAAGGTGAGCGATGAAGGGTGATGCAGTGAAAAATTCTAGCAGCTGCTGTTCCGAAACGATACCTCGTGTGATGTTGAGGGCACGATGACGGGTTACCGAAATAGGGGTGTCGCCAACAAATGAAACGAAATGTGTCAGTTTGTGCTGCTGGACTTTGTCACGAATTTCAAGGAGAAGGTTGTCACTGTCCATTTTAGTTATTTTGCATACGAAGTCCAGAGTGTCGGTCAGGCAATCGGCGACAACAGAAGGATATAGCATTCTTAGTCTAGGGGGCGTGGGGGTTCACTGTGGATCACGTGGAAACCTGGAAAGATTTGTTCTTGACGAAAAAGATTAAAGATTGACGTCATTACGCCCTCCTTTCAAAAGTGGGCGATGGGGCAGCTTTAAGCCATAAAAATAAGCATTAAGCCATAAAAATGTTCGAATTCCGGTAGCTGTGCCAGCCGCCCACCCCGGAGCACAGCAAGGGAACGCGACAAGGTTATGTATGTATAAACCCTGCCCGTGCCAGCAGTAGACAGCCACTAAAACCAAATATGATCTAACATAGGTTGCCTAATACACATCAGGTTAACCCTCGTTGCCAGGTAGCTATGAAGGAATACAGAAGTGAGTAGAATACAGGAAAGATAGAAAGTGATGGAGACACGAAGATGAATAGCACAGGAAGAGGCAACTGGCGATTTCTGACGATGCTTCAGAGTCATGGTCTTCTGCCGAGAAAAAGTTTATAGCACTCTGCACGAATCACCTTGGTATCAATCTGCAATCTTCACAAATTGAACGCGCCCACCACCTCGGCTAGTATCATGACGATAAACGTAGGCCTATCATAGCTAAATTTACCTCCTTAAACAGGCAACGTGTTTTCGAACAGGGCTATAAATTCAAGGACACTGATCTTGCAGTGCGTGGGGATTTTTCTCTTCAAACAGGCATTGCAAGAAAAAATATTCTTGACTATGCTAAATCTAGAAAGATCTCATTGAAGCTTAACATTGATAAGTTGAGGATTGATAAACAGGTATACATGTATGAATCTGCTTCAAACACTGTGATACAGTCTTCCAGATAGCTCAACCGCGCCCCGGCAACACGTCCACAGGATATTAGTACGCGAGCTTCAAATGCTTGCAGGCGACCATCGGAGCTTAAAGTATCATTCACTAATATTCGCAGCATTCTCCCCAAGCGCACTGAACGGTGCTCTAACTTAGAAAGCAATGATACTGACATCTTATTATTAACAGAAACTTGGCTTAACTCAGACGTTGCTGATCACGAAGTTTTGTTTGACACTGAGGATTACATAATTCACCGGAATGATCGGACCAATAGAAGGGGTGGCGGCGTCCTAGTCACCATAGAAAAACCGATCGAACATTTTCGTGTAACTGCTTCCTCCCCACTGGAAATCTTGTGGGTTTGTATTCCTTCACAAGCCCACAAGTGCCTACTTCGGGTTTGTTACAAAGCGCCAGATCATACGAGCTCGTTCATTTCCGACTCGACCGATAACCTTAGTGCAATTAAACGGAAATTCCGAACAGCTCATATCTTTGTTTTGGGCGACTTCAACTATCCTGATTGTTGTGTTCATAGGAGGTTATGGCCAAGTACTGCACCAGGGTGGCCAATCCTGCTCTGGTGAGGGAGTGCGTTACCGGTTCTGGTCACCGGGATCAGGCCACACTCCAGGCCTGTTTGTGCAATTTTATCAACACGCGGATTTTTTTTTTTTAATCCGGTGGAAAATTGCCGGCACCGGGATTCGAACCACGGACCTCTTGCACGCGAGGCGGGTGTTCTACCTCTACGCCACCGCTGCGATGCTATTCACACGCCACCGATGCTATTCACAGCGTGTTTACAGGAGGTATTCAGAGACCTGGATTGGGAAGAATTGGGGATAAAAGTTAATGGAGAATACCTTAGTAACTTGCGATTCGTTGATGATATTGCCTTGCTTAGTAACTCAGGGGACCAATTGCAATGCATGCTCACTGACCTGGAGAGGCAAAGCAGAAGAGTAAGTCTAAAAATTAATCTGTAGAAAACTAAAGTAACGCTTAACAGTCTCGGGAGAGAACAGCAATTTACAATAGACAGCGAGGCACTGGAAGTCGTAAGGGAATACATCTACTTAGGGCAGGTAGTGACGGCGGATCCGGATCATTAGACGGAAATAATCAGAAGAATAAGAATGGGCTGGGGTGCGTTTGGCAGGCATTCCCAAATCATGAACAGCAGGTTGCCATTATCCCTCAAGAGAAAAGTATATAATAGCTGTGTCTTACCAGTACTCACCTACGGGGCTTACGAAAAGGGTTTTGCTTAAATTGAAGATGACGCAACGAGCTATGGAAAGAAGAATGATGAGTGTAACGTTAAGGGATAAGAAAAGAGCAGATTGGGTGAGGGAACAAACGCGAGTTAATGACATCTTAGTTGAAATCAAGAAAAAAAAATGGGCATGGGCAGGACATGTAATGAGGAGGGAAGATAACCGATGGTCATTAAGGGTTACGGACTGGATCCCAAGGGAAGGGAAGCGTAGCAGGGGGCGGCAGAAAGTTAGGTGGGCGGATGAGATTAAGAAGTTTGCAGGGACGGCATGGCCACAATTAGTACATGACCGGGGTTGTTGGAGAAGTATGGGAGAAGCCTTTGCCCTGCAGTGGGCGTAACCAGGCTGATGATGATGATGATGAACTATCCTGACATCGGCTGGAAAAACCTAACATCCCGTTCTATCGACTCTAATGAATTCATAGAGCTTAGTCTAGATTTCTCATTTGTCCAGATAGTAAATCAACCTACCCGCGGTGATAACATCTTGGATTTGATCCTTACGACTGCTGCCGAGTTTGTCAGCCCGGTGTCTTTTAGTGAAGGATTTAGCGAACATCTGCTTCTCGAATTCACAATTAATACGACTTTTTTATCAGCGTACCACAAGGCCGAAATAAATCTTAGATTATAAAAAAATGAGACTACGATGCCATGAACCTCGGTTTAGAAAACTTTTGCCGCACATATATTCCTACTTTTGCTGGCAGACCGGTCAACGAAAACTGGATTTTATTTAAAAAAAGATTAACAGAGCTTGTTCATTCTTACATACCGCGAATTTCCTTCCGGGTTGTTATATCAAAGCCTTCGTTTCACGGCTCTTTACGCACGCTAAAGAATAAAACAAAACGTTTATTTATGAAAGCAAAACAATTAAGAACCCCACAATCATGGCTTACCCACAAAGCAGCTGATCAAAAATACTGTCAAGCTGTACGCAAAGCTAAACACACATTCCATTCATGTGATCTTCAATCTCTTATCAAGAATAACCCGTCAAAATTCTGGAAGACCATGTCACCGAAAAACAAGGATGCTCATATCTCACTACAAGACGACATCGGGGCGCCCATAAGTAAACAAGGGTGCCCGTTTGTTTTTTAACTTTGTTTAGATCTGTCTTTACTCAAGAAGACCATTCCAGTACCCCACAGCTAATCGATGTCCACTATCCCTACATGGAACCTATAAGCGTGACTGCTACTGGAATTGTATCTTTAATTAAAACCTCAAGTTATCAACTTGGTGTGACATTGACGGCATAAATGATAAAATCCTTAAGAACACCGTAAATCATTCCAGCGTTATCCTCTGTAACATATTCGAGCAATCATTGTGTACCGGGGAAATACCTGACGATTGGAAAATCGCTAAAGTTATTCCCATTTTTAAAGCTGGTGATAGAAATGTCAGTAAGTATCACCCTATATGTCTAACCTGTATCGCATGCAAACTTCTTGAACACATTGTCGCATCAGGCATCGCGCATTACCGTGCACGCAATTACTTCTTTTTCCCAAACCAGCATGGATTTAGGAAGGGATATTCGTGTGACACGCAGTTAATAGAATTCACCAGCGAACTTTTTTCTAACATGGATGAAGGTTTCCAGACTACACTACACTTTTCTTGACTACTCCTAGGCATTTGATCGCGTTCAGCACTCCTGCCTAATAGCTATACTATCGTCGTTGCACTTACATTCTACAACAATCCCATGGTTGCGTAATTTCCTGTCATTTCTTAAGCAGTCCACCGTCGTTGACGCATATTCATCCGATTTAACTGACGCCTCCTCCGGTGTTCCCCAGGGCAGCGTCTTGAGTCCATTACTGTTTTTAATCTACATCAATGACCTGCCGTCTAACATTTCTTCAACCATTAGACTTTTCGCAGACGACTGCATAATAAATTGGACAATTAGCTCACCTTCTGAACACCTTGAACTTCAGAACGACTTAGATCAAATCACTAACTGGTGCACATCGTGGCAAATGAGGTTGAATCCTGACAAGTGCAGAACTGTGACTTTTACCAGCAAAAAGACGCCTTCAGCCTTCCCATACTCACTAAATTCTAACTCTTGTGCGCATGCGACTTCATACAAGTACCTTGGCGTATATCTCACTGTCAATCTTTGGTGGAAGACTCAGATTATTAACATGACCACCAAAGCATCGCGTACTCTTGGCTATCTGAAACGTAATCGAGATGCCCCATTAACCACTCGAAAACTAGCCATCAGACTTTTGTTCGTCCTCAACTTGAATTCGCCTCGCCCATATAGTCACCGCATCAAGCTTATCTAATACAATCACTAGAACGAATTCAGAACCGCGCGGTACGTTTTATAACCAGGAAATATGACCGACAGACTAGCGTTACTAATCTGAAGTTCTCGCTATCACTCCCGACATTAGAACAGCAAAGGAAGGTCGTTTTTCTCTCTTTTCCGCAACATAATTCATAGTCAGCATCCTACTACCCTTCCCCTTACCGAACCACATCGTACATCCCGTCGTCTTTGTAATAGCCACAGCTTTAGGCGCATATTTGGCCGAACAACGGCTTCTAATTCATCAGCGCTTCCGCATGCCATAAGCTACGGGAATGATCTTCCTGATCGCATCGTTACCATTCATGACTCTGCAGTCTTCAAAGACCAAGTACTTCTCTGGTTTTCTTAGCTGTTTTATTCACTGCCTTCCACTTTGTTAGTCACCCTCTTAGCCGCCATTTCAATGTTCCTTCAGAGATTGCATATACAGTGCAATATTTTTCTGCCCCTATATTTGCAGCTTAATACTTGCCATTACTTCTCTGCGTCCTGTGAAACTGTTACCCATTGTATAATGATGCATGAGCTGCTTTTTTTTGTGTCTTTCATTTTCTGTACATGCCCTCCTCACGCAATGCTCCTATTTGGAGCGTGTGAGTATTTTGAATCAATAAATAAATAAATAAATAAATTACCGACCTCCCCCGAATGGATCAATCCGGAGGTGCTGTGTACGCGATGCCGAGGCCAAAGGGGATATCGCCTCCGCCGAAGGGCCTTTAAGGCTAAAACACTCAGGGTTGGCTCAACGCCCCCAAACCCCTTTTCAGTGGACACGGCTAATTCACATCACAGTAAAACGCGGCAGGGTCCAACCCACATGATTAAAATTAAAAAAAATTAAATTTTGGGGTTTAACGTGCCAAAACCACTTTCTGATTATGAGGCAGGCCGTAGTGGAGGACTTTGGAAATTTCGACCACCTGGGGTTCTCTAACGTGCACCTAAATCTAAGTACACGCGTGTGTTCGCATTTCGCCCCCATCGACCAACCCACATGTGCTCGGGTCCGTGGTGTCGCAACACACCAAACGCCTGCGGGCGCAGACGCCCCTGCGGGGGTATATGCACTACTTTGACGGTCCGGATACAGGTGTCATACTAGTCCGTCTGGTGGTACTAGCGCGCGCGCGCGCGCGCGTGTGTGTGTGTCATCATCATCATCATCAGCCCGGTTACGCCCACTGCAGGGCAAAGGCCTCTCCCATATGCTTCTCCAACTACCCCGGTCATCTGGTAATTGTGGCCATGTTGTCCCTGCAAACTTCTTAATCTCATCCGCCCACCTAACTTTCTGCCGACCCTGCTACGCTTCCCTTCTCTTGGAATCCAGTCCGTAACCCTTAATGACCATCGGTTTCTTTCCTCCTCATCACATGCCCTGCCCATGCTCATTTCTTTTGCCCGTGTGTGTGTATGTGTGTGTGTGTGTGTGTGTGTGTGTGTGTGTGTGTGTGTGTGTGTGTGTGTGTGTGTGTGTGTGTGTGTGTGTGTGTGTGTGTGTGTGTGTGTGTGTGTGTGTGTGTGTGTGTACGAATGTATGTATGTATGTGTGTGTGCGTATGTATGTATGTATGTATGTATGTATGTATGTATGTATGTATGTATGTATGTATGTATGTATGTATGTATGTATGTATGTATGTATGTATGTATGTATGTATGAGTGCGCGTGTGCGTGTACACAGACGTCGAGGTACCGACTGACCCAGCAACAGCTACACGAAACACGGAAGGGTAGGCAAAGAAACCTTCGATTTAATATGCAGGCGCGTCTAAACCATTGCGCCATCTGTTGAGTGTGAATATCACAGCTGCAACTAGATGTTTTAAGTGGCTTACGTTGTGGTTACGCTATCCTCCACTCTAACCATTTCGCAGCCTAATTTATAGCTCCGATGCTTGCTGCCAGATGATTCATCCTCTTTGTAAGGAGAAGCATTGTGTGCGTGAAAGAGAGAAAGATAAGGTAAGGACAATGGCTTGACGATGACCACACAACGTCAATAATAAACACGGCGTTGAAGCACGACAAAAGGAGCAGGACGTCTTGTGACAGCGATTACACGGAAGAGGCGATGATGTCGCGAGGATGACTACGACAAAGTTTGAGTAGGACACGAACCTCAGTGCGAAGACATAATTACTACAGTGGTTTGACAAAGACTGCAAAATAGCGACGACAATGAGATACGGAAACGTAGTCGACAGCATAGAGACTGACACGTAGATGATACAAACATGCATACTAGTGAAGCTAGCTTAGCAGGGCTCTTTGAAGAACTATCAGGCATTGCTTGGGATATCATTCATCATCAGCCTGGTTACGCCCACTGCAGGGCAAAGGCCTCTCCCATACTTCAACAACCCCGGTCATGTACTGATTGTGGCCATGACATGCCTGCAAACTTCTTAATCTCATCCGCCCACCTAACTGTCTGCCGCCCCCTGCTACGCTTCCCTTCCCTTGGGATCCAGTCCGTAACCCTTAATGACCATCGGTTATCTTCCCTCCTCATTACATGTCCTGCCCATGCCCATTTCTTTTTCTTGATTTCAACTAAGATGTCATTAACTAGCGTTTGTTCCCTCACCCCATCTGCTCTTTTCTTATCCCTTAACGTTACACCTATCATTCTTCTTTCCATAGCTCGTTGTGTCGTCCTCAATTTGAGTAGAACCCTTTTCGTAAGCCTCCAGGTTTCTGCCCCGTAGGTAAGTACTGGTAAGACACAGCTATTATATACTTTTCTCTTGAGGGATAATGGCAACCTGCTGTTCATGATCTGAGAATGCCTGCCAAACGCACCCCAGCCCATTCTTATTCTTCTGGTTATTTCAGTCTCATGATCCGGATCCGTGGTCACTACCTGCCCTAAGTAGATGTATTCCCTTATGACTTCCAGTGCCTCGCTGCCTATTGTAAATTGCTGTTCTCTTCCGAGACTGTTAAGCATTACTTTAGTTTGCTGCAGAATAATTTTTAGACCCACTCTTCTGCTTTGCCTCTCCAGGTCAGTGAGCATGCATTGCAATTGGTCCCCTGAGTTACTAAGCAAGGCAATATCATCAGCGAATCGCAAGTTACCAAGGTATTCTCCATTAACTTTTATCCCCAATTCTTCCCAATCCAGGTCTCTGAATACCTCCTGTAAACACGCTGTGAATAGCATCGGAGATATCGTATCTCCCTGGGTGACGCCTTTCTTTATTGGGATTTTGTTGCTTGCTTTATGGAGGACTACGGTGGCTGTGGACCCGCTATAGATATTTTTCAGTATTTTTACATACGGCTCTATACACCCTGATACCGTAATGCCTCTATGACTGCTGAGGTTTCGACAGAATCAAACGCGTTCACGTAATCAATGAAAGCTATATATAATTTATTTATTTATTCAGTTTACCCTACAGGCTCGGATGAGCATTGAGTAGGGGGGGTTACAGAAAGATGACAAATAATTAACGCAAAGAAAGGAACTGCATAGTAAGAGAAACAAATAAATTTGTACATTGGAAAAAAAGGAACACTGCTAAACATTGGAAAAAGTACATACAAATTCAAGGAAATACAATGGAAAACAAAGTCCAAAAACAATACAAGGGCGAATGCAATACAAAGTCGTACTACAAAATCAAGCGAACATGAGAAGTTCCAAATGTTCACGAAATTTCGCAGGATCTTTTACTGAGACAATATTATTTGGAAGGTTATTCCATAGTGCGATGGCGCGCGGTAATGCAGAGTTATTGAATGACTGTGTGCGGCCAAAAATGCGCCTGAAACTGAGATGATTATGAAGTCGAGTAGATGTGCGAGAAGGAGTTTCAAGCGACAAGCGGCTAGACCATGAGTTATAGTAGTATTTATGAAAGAGGCATAGGAGAGCAACAGAGCGGCGGGAATCCAAGTCCGGCAGGAGAACATCGCGTTTAATTTGGGTAATGCTAGATTGACGACTGTAGTTAGAAGTTATAAAGCGGGCAGCACGATTTTGGATGGATTCCAATTTATCTATTAGGTATTGTTGATGAGGAGACCAGATCGAAGAAGCGTATTCAAGTTGAGGGCGTACAAAAGTTTGGTAGGCCTGTTGACGAATGGTAGATGGCGAGAGGTGCAGATGACGACGTAAAAACCCTAAAGTTCTGTTAGCTTTAGCGCATATTTTCTCGATATGAAAGCTCCAGGCTAGGTTAGTAGAAAAATGAACGCCAAGATATTTGTAAGTAGAGTCACGGGGAACTTCCGACGAGCAGATTTTGTAAGGAAACTTAGGATATGATTTCGTACGAGTGAAGGAAAGAACGCAGCACTTAGATGTGTTAAGTGTCATTTGCCAACGGTCGCACCACTGATTAACTAGGTGAAGGTCATTTTGCAAAGTTAGGTGATCATTATGACAGTTAATCGTTCTGTAAATGACGCAATCATCCGCAAAAAGTCGTATGCAGGAGGAAATGTTGCTCGGTAAATCATTTATAAAGATTAGGAAAAGAAGAGGGCCTAGCACACTACCCTGGGGTACACCTGATGTTACAACAGACGTGGAGGAGCTGAAGTTATTCACAAATACAAACTGGTGCCGATTAGATAAGAAATTGCGAAGCCAAGATAATGTTAATGAGTCAATCTTAAGAGCAGTTAATTTAGCTATTAGACGACAGTGAGCCACTCTGTCAAATGCTTTTGCATAGTCGAGAAAGATGCAATCAATCATTTTGCTGTTATTCATGCCATAATGTAAATCTGATGTAAATTCCAATAGTTGGGTGTCACAAGACAACGCTTTACGGAAACCATGTTGATTTTGAAAGAAAAAGTTATTAGATTCAAGATGGTGGGATAAATGGGAGGCAATGATGTGCTCGAGAAGTTTACAACAAATGCATGTTAGTGAAATGGGGCGGTAGTTACCAGGTGAGTGTCTGTTTCCATCTTTGAATATAGGAATAACTTTGGCTATCTTCCAGTCAGCAGGTAGAAGACCTGTTGATAAAGACTGCTGAAAGATGTAGTACAATATCTGACTGGATGTAGCTGACGTGTTCTTTAGAATTTTAGAATTAATATTGTCAATGCCACATGATGTGGCATTGACAATATTAATTTGGCAAGGTGGTTATATTGACAAGGGTTGGTTATATTCCGCACATTTCTCTATCACCTGATTAATAGTGTGAATATGATCTATTGTTGAGTAGCCTTTACGGAATCCTGCCTGGTCCGGTCCTTTGCTTGACAGAAGTCTAAGGTGTTCCTGATTCTATTTGCGATTACCTTAGTAAATAGTTTGTAGGCAACGGAAAGTCAGCTGATCGGTCTATAATTTTTCAAGTCTTTGGCGTCCCCTTTCTTATGGATTAGGATTATGTTAGCGTTCTTCCAAGGTTCCAGTACGCTCGAGGTCATGAGGCATTGTGTATACAGGGTAGCCAGTTTCTCTAGAACAATCTGTCCACCATCCTTCAACAAATCTGTTGTTACCTGATCCTCCCCAGCTGCCTTCCCCCTTTGCACATCGGCCTATTGTTCTTGTAAATTCACCAAGGCATATTGGCCTTGGTGAAATTACAAGAACTGGTGAGGCTTATACAGTGCTGACTAACGGCCATGTCCTCTGCTATAGAGGCCTTCCAGGTAAGAAACAGTGCGGGGTAGAATTCCTAATCCATAAGGGTATAGCGGGCAATATTGACGAATTCTACAGCATTAACGAGAAATTATCAGTCGTCGTAACCAAACTTAAGAGCTATAGAATAAAAGTAGTACAAGCCTACGTTACAACCTCCAGTTATGATGATGATGGTGATGAAATAGATCAGTTTTATGAAGACGTTCAATTGGCGATGTTAAGAGTGAAAACTCAGTATACTGTGGTTATGGCCTACTTCAACGCAGAAGGGGAGAAAACTCAGGCTGGTTAACAAGCAATTCGCCACTACGACTTCAATTGTAGGAACACTAGAGAAGCTGGTAGAACTCGCGGAAAGAAATACGCTGCGAATAATGAAGCCTTTCTTCAGGAAGCGTAGCAACACAAGGTGGGCCTGGAGAAGCCCGAATGCTTAAACAAGAAATGAAATAGATTTCATACTTTCTACCGGTCCCAGCATAGTGCAGGATGTAGAAGTGACAGGTAGGTTAAAGCGCAGTGATCATAGGTTAGTGAGGTCTAGAATTCACCTCGATTTGGAAAGAGAAAGAGTAAAATTCTTCAAGAAGGAACAGGCCAACCTAGAAGCAGTAAGGGTAAAAGCAGACCAATTCAGGCTGGTACTTGCAAAAAAGTATGCAGCCATAGAAGAGAAAGATGAACGTGACATCAAGGTAGTGAATGAAACCGTAACTAGGCAGGTTTTAGAAGCAGCAGTTGAAGTGGGAGGCAAGGCACCAAGGTAACCAGGAGGTAAGCTCTCCCAACTGATGAAGGACGTAATAAAGAAACGACAAATAATGAAAGTGTCGAACTGAAGAGATCAGATAGAATTCACGGAACTGTCAAAACTGATCAACAAGGAGAGAATAAGGGATATTAGAACTTATAACGTAAGAAAGACTGAGGAAGCAGTAAAAAATGGACGCAGCATAATTCATTGAGAAGAAAACTTCGCGTAGGACAAGCCAAGATGTATGCACTGAAAGGTAAGCAGGGTAATATCAGCAATTTCGATGATACAGTAAAATCAACGGAAGAGTTCCATAGTAACCACTCAGTACCCAGAGCTGCCACGATACCTCCATTCGAAGTAATAATGAACAGGTTACAGAGGCTCATCCTATAACTAGGGATGAAGTTGGAAGGGCCTTGCAACACATGAAACGGGGAAAAGCAGCAGGGGAAGTCTGAATAAAGTCGATTAAATCAAAGATGGAGGAGACATGTTTGAGAAGCTGGCCGACCTCTATACGAACTATCTCACGACTTCAAGGTTGCCAGAGAACTGGAAGAATGCAAACATTATATTAATCCACAAAAAGGGAGACGTTAAAGACTTGAACAATTATAGGCTCATTAGTTTACTTCCATATTGTATAAAATATTCACCAAGATAATTTCTGATAGAATAAGGGCAACACTTGACTTCAGTCAACCAAGAGAACAGGCTGGCTTCAGGAAGGGATACTCTACAATGGACTGCAGAGTACAATTAACCTCTCTATACAGCTGTTATATATTACGAAAAGCATTTGATTCAGTAGAGATCCAAGCAGTCATAAAGGCATTACGTAATGAAGGAGCACAGGAGGTGTACGTAAATATCTTGGAAAATATCTAGATATTCCCCAGCTGCCTTAGTTCTCCACAAGTAGACACAATCTCTCGAATGCTATTCGCTACATGCTTGGAAGAAGTATTCAAGCTATTAAACTGGGAAGGCTTAGGACAATAAGGATCAACGGTCAATATCTCAGCAACCATCTGTTTGCAGATGGCATTGTCCGTCTCAGCAACACTGGAGACGAGTGACAACAAACGATTGAGGACCTTAACAGAGTGCAAGAGTTGGGTTGAAGATTAATATGCAGAAGGCAAATGTAATGATCAATAGCTGGGCAAGGGAACAGGAGTTCAGGATCGCCAGTCAGACACTAGATTCTGAAGGAATACGTTTACCTTGTCAATTACTGTCGGGGGACCCTGATCATGAGAAGAAAACTTAGAGGACTAAAATGGGTTGGTGCGCATATGGCAGACATTGTCTGATCCTGACTGGAAGCGTACCATTATCATTGAAAAGAAAGGTATACAATCAGTACATTCAACGGGTGCTAATGTATGGGGCAGAAATTTGGACGCTGACGAAGAAGCTCGATAACGAGTTAAGGACCGCGCAAAGCACGATGGAACGGAAAATGCTAGGCATAACGGTGACAGACACTAAGAGCACGGTGTGGATCAGAGAGCAAACGGGGATAGCCGATATTCTAATTGACATTGAGAGCAACAAATGGAGCTGAGCATGTCATGTAATGCGCAGGCTAGATAACCGGTGGACCATTAGGGTTACAAAGTGGGTGCCAAGAGAAGGGAAGCGCAGTCGACGACGGCAGAAGAGAAGGTGGGGTGATCAAGTTAGGAAATTCACAGGCGCTACTTGGAATCGGTTGGCGCAGAACAGGGGTAATTGGAGATAGCAGGGAGAGACCTTCGTCCTGCAGTGTACCTAAATATGCTGATGGTACTGAGCACGACAACCATTAGAATACAAGACGGAGTTGATCTGACGACTATGCGATAGTGATTATGACGCCTGTGGCATGGCTACTTAAGTGCTGCGGCAAGAAAAAAATTATGCACAAGCCACCGCCGACGATTTCCAATGTAAGCCAGCAGCACAAACGATGAACTCTTCACTGAACGAATGATTTAATGAGCCAACCAAGGAATGGCCAAACGAACAAAAGAGCGAAGGAAATCTTCGTTGCCGAGTCCGACCACCACAATCCGACCACCATAACGAAAAAGAGCGAAAGGGGCAAAAATAACTATTCGCAATTTTAAACAGTCTGCAGTGCACGTAGCTTAAGCATCATCGTTAATCACGACGCACGTGCAGCAAATGCTTAAGCTGCTACTTTTTTCTGCAACAGCACTCAGGTGATCTCGCCACCGATGACACATTCATCATGACATCGCCATGTCTAAGTCGTCTTGTAATCTTGTTGTCCTTAGGATGTCGCGGCCGTTTATTATTATTATTATTATTATTATTATTATTATTATTATTATTATTATTATTATTATTATTATTATTATTATTATTATTATTATTATTATTATATTTTTTCTTTGTCTATTACATTCATAGGCACGGTCCTACAAGCCAACTGAGGCTTAGACCGGCCTGCTTGCGTTATTTTCTATATTTTGTGGCAATAAGCATTATTATTATTATTATTATTATTATTATTATTATTATTATTATTATTATTAGAAGAAGAAGAAGTAGAAGAAGTTAACACGTTTCAAAGTAACAGGGCCATAATTGACTCCTAAAGTTTGACGGGACAAAAGCAGAGAAATTTAAGTTACGAACGCCACAAAAAGAAGAGAACAAAAAAGGACAACATACATAAAGCACATAAAACGAACTTTCAAGGTTCGTCTACAAAGAAAAAGAAAAGAACAAGGAAAGGGTAGAAACAGAACGTTGTACGATATACTGCTCTGACTGCTAATGCAAAATGGGCAAGGGAAACGCGATTGTTCGTAACATTAACATGTATTGACCAACGCCGAAGAAGTGCTTTCTCACATTGATACAATCACTGTGGGGATGTGCTCAGGGACACAAGCACGTAGCCGACACACCAGAACGGACGTTGCCCTCGGTGACCGTCCACGCATATCTGCCGAAGAGCGCTCTCTCAAGATGACAAGTGCCCCGAATACGTTCTGAATTCAGGAGACTACAAATCTGTCCTACTTCTCTGGACACACACCTGTCGTCAGCGTTCTTGACTTGACAAGCATTCCACGTCGCATTCGTGTTCGGGGCATCGCTACGCAGATGTGTCGCGCTGTACATCCGCCCGACTTAGTGTTTGCGTTTCGAAATAGCCTCTGAACGGTGTTGAGAACAAGTCCAGTAATTATCGTAGGTGAATCTTGTGCATAAACACTGCATCAATTTACACTTTGTGTAGGCTGAAGTTAAACTATTGTGCGCACCATCGTACGTTGTATAGCGTTTACTAAGGGGATTCTCTTCAATTAAGCGAACAACAAAGGGAGAAACAAATTATTTCTTTCAACTACACGACATCAAATTCAAGAACGTGTTTAACATAACAAGCAGCTGTACTATGTTTGTCTAACCGCAGACACGCCTACTTCACGAGCACGAAAGACAAGGCTGTTATAGTGGCTGCTACATCAAAAGTTGTTTGAACGTATTGAAATCAAAACAGTCGCAAGGATTGCGCTCACCTCGTCTGCTGCACGCATAACAATACACCAAGGCGCACGAGAACAGGTGATCACCAGGTATAAAGGGGGGGGGGGTTGCAAGACACCAGGCCGCTTCTCGTGGCCACCAGGTTGACAGGGCCGGACTTGAACTGGCCACGAGCTCCAGAGCCGGCAGCAAAATACAGGTACGCAAGAACATCCGGCCACCAGGACCGCAGGGTGGGCAAGTCACCTCTAGAACCTCTGACCAACAGGTCCCCAGTGCGGGAAGGAAGACGCCAGAATACTTTGAGCTGGCAACAACGTCCACAGCACGGATAACACACTGGGCCTCTGGAGAACAGGTGCTTACCAGGTATGCAGGGTGGGTTGCAAGACACCAGGCCCCTTGTCGTGGCCAACAGGTTGACAGGGCCGGACTTGAACTGGCCACGAGCTCCAGAGCCGGCAGCAAAATACAGGTACGCAAGAACATCTGGCCACCAGGACCGCAGGGTGGGCAATTCACCTCTAGAACCGCTGACCAACAGGTCCCCAGTGCGGGAAGGAAGACGCCTGAATACTTTGAGACCAGGCAACAACGTTCACAGCACGGATAACACACCGGGCCTCTGGAGAACAGGTGCTTACCGGGTATGCAGGGTGGGTTGCAAGACACCAGGCCCCTTGTCGTGGCCACCAGGTTGACAGGGCAGGACTTGAACTGGCCACGAGCTCCAGAGCCGGCAGCAAAATACAGGTACGCAAGAACATCTGGCCACCAGGACCGCAGGGTGGGCAATTCACCTCTAGAACCGCTGACCAACAGGTTCCCAGTGCGGGAAGGAACACGCCAGAATACTTTGAGAGCTGGCAACAACGTCCACAGCACGGATAACAAACCGGGCCTCTGGAGAACAGGCGCTTACCAGGTATGCAGGGTGAGTTGCAAGACACCAGGCCCCTTGTCATGGCCAACAGGTTGACAGGGCCGGACTTGAATTGGCCACGAGCTCCAGAGCCGGCAGCAAAATACAGGTACGCAAGAACATCTGGCCACCAGGACCGCTGGGTGGGCAATTCACCTCTAGAACCGCTGACCAACAGGTTCCCAGTGCGGGAAGGAACACGCCAGAATACTTTGAGAGCTGGCAACAACGTCCACAGCACGGATAACACACCGGGCCTTTGGAGAACAGGCGCTTACCAGGTATGCAGGGTGAGTTGCAAGACACCAGGCCCCTTGTCGTGGCCAGCAGGTCGACAGGGCCGGACTTGAACTGGCCACGAGCTCCAGAGCCGGCAGCAAAATACAGGTACGCAAGAACATCTGGCCTCCGGGGCCGCAGGTGGGCAAGTCACCTCTAGAACCGCTGACCAACAGGTCCCCAGTGCGGGAAGGAAGACACCGAGACGCTTGAACTACCCAGTCAGCCTAGCTGGCGTGAAATAGGTTCATTGATGAGCGGCGACATTCAGTGAAGAAACTCATCGACACAAGTATGCCTGGAGGTTTATAGCGAGCCCCGTCGCCTCAGCACAGCAGCCCGAAGTTGCTCTTAAGCCTTAGGATATCCGCTGACCGAAATTAGCGTGAAAGAGGTCAAACACGCATTAACAAACCAATAGACAAACAAACGTACCGAAAGAGGGCGCAGTTTCCGAAAAATGCTAAACGCAGTAATTGGGAGTCACAATCTTAAGACACTAGACTGCACATAACTATGCATAATATCATTATAGGCTTTGCGTTTGGTCGTAATCTTGGAAAATGCTCTCACTATTGAAACTGCCGTCTCAATAATGCCTTATTCTTTAACCGAAAATGATTCTAGGCCAAGTCCAGTCATGTCTAATTCTCGTTTGAAAATGTGCGGTTTCAATCATATAATGGCCTATGGCAAGCACGGGTAGCAGCTTTTCGCCGAATAGGCCTGCATGCCCATTAATGAGAATGAAGCATGAAAAACCGTAATGTGTGCTTCCTTTCTGTAGCAGCTGTAAATTATCGCGTATATTAGAAAGCCCACTACGGGAATACAGGGGACGCTACAGTGGGTAGCTGCGGGGAAATTTTCACCAGCGATTATATCGCAAGAAAGCTAAGTACGACAAGACAGATTTCACGGCAGTGATGCTGGAGTGAAAAATGTAGCCATCGAAGGACCGCACATTATTCATCTGTAATGACCGAAAACTCGTGTGAAATCAGCCTCGCATGCGCACGAATATTGTTTAAAGCGCAGATGCTTTCGCGCTATTTTTACATTGCATTCAATTGTGCGGCAACGCATGCCTGCTATTTTATTCGTAACGTGTTCCCTATGCGAACGTTCACTGTATATGTTCCAAGTAACCCATGTCGCATTTTTCTCAGGTAGCATAATGGACATTACTCGTGCAAAATCATTGTCGCTGCGCTAATTCTAATTTTTTTATTTATAGAAGCGTCTTCTTGACGCTTGATTGCTCAGCGTTATAAGAAACGTTGACGTACTCGAGTTTAGTGAACGTTAAACAGTTTTCACACAATTTCCTTTGCAGAGAGAAGGGCTATGGAAATATTTGAGATGCAATAAGTCAAGTCTTCAATGCGCTCACCTTGCTGGTATGGCTAGTATAGTTGGGCGCAGTACTTCTTCTCACGCAGGTCCTGGTGACCGTGCTCAAAAGGCCAGCATCGCCTTTGCTTGATAGACAGGTTCCAGACACGACCAGATCGATCTCGTACCATCCGTTCCCGAAATAGAAGAAAAAACACCGCATGCGTATGTCACAAGCACGGTGATGGAGATGGGGACACGAAACCTTTATCATTCTGTTCTGAACACCGTCAAAGGCCGCCATGATCTATCGCAAATAGCAATTTATCAACAGTCTTCAGTACTCCAAGAAGTCTAACTCGTCACGATATCCGTCGCTTTTTTTGTGCGGTAGGGAAATACAGCGACGCTTCTATTGGCGTTTCCCTCTAGTGTGATTGTGTCAGGTGCAATATATTAAACGAAAAAGGAAAACCAGCCTCGCTTGTGCCCGCCGTTGTTATTATGGCTTTATCTTTCTGTTGCCGTTGTTTTACAAAAGTAGGCGGGCATTCTGGGGAGACCACTTAGGGAGATAGTTTCACTTTCGCGAGATCTCGGGAGACTCGGTCCCGGACTCAATAAAGTATACGGCCAACAGCGCTCTTCAGGCTACGCGAGTGCGAGCTTGACACAGCGCCAGGAACGTTCCCTGGCGTATATAAAAACGTGCAAACGCATGCGAAGCACACAAATATAGCACAGTCTTGCGACAAATGAATCATTCTGGAAACGGCGAAGTTATATACTGTGTCTCATCTGAGCGAAAAAGCAAAACGCAGTAACAAAGCGCAAAACAAAAGTTTCCGCCGAAGGGCCTAGCCTATGCTTTCGCAATTCCTGACGCGATACAACAGTCGAAGCCATGCGATGCTAATGCATGACAAACCTAACCGCCATAGTTTTTTAACCTGAATTATCTCTCTCACCGTATTTGCTTGTTATCAAAGCAACATGCGAGTTCCAACTTTTGGCGATGGCTGTATGTTTGGAAGCTGGACGCCAACACTGTACTGTTCTTGTATTTGGCTTCTACTAATTCGACCTTTGCTTAACGCAGCATGCATATTTCCCTACGTGATGCCTGATGACTGACTGATTGTCGAATGTCAGAGTTCACCTTGCACATGCCACGCAAGGACTGCGGTGCTTGTTTGGAATTTTGCTAGAAGGATCAATTCTTGGTTATAAGCCTACCAGCCTATTGATGGCGCAACTATGCCTCGCACATCCTTGCGCTTCCAATCCTTTTTTTTTCTGTTATGGGATCTTGTATGTAACGTAAACTGTAACTGCCAATCTATGATTGAGCCGAAAGAGTACACGACTAAGGTACGCAAATATTATGCATAACATTTAGGTAATGTTTCATAGCGTAGGTAAGGTGACCGATCCCGGCAAGCAAATTTACAAGGAAATAAAAATCGCTTCGATCCCATACGGTACTTATTACGAAATAATGACCGACAGCTTACTGATATCCTTATACACTGACATACGAAAGGGCACAATCACTATTTTACGGGTGCCAATATACGAATTAGACAGTTGGGGATTAACAAATAACCTTCAGAAGAACAATGGAAGGAGTAACCTTCAGAGACACAAAAACAGCCATGTCGACAAGAAAGCAAACAAGGGTAGCCGATATTTTAGTTTACGTTAAAGAGAGATAGCAAAGAGAGGAAAGGCAGGGAGGTCAACCAGACGAGTGTCCGCTTTGCTACCCTACACTGGGGTGAGGGAAAGGGGGTATAGAAATAATAAAAGAGTAAGGAAGGGAAGACTGTGTGCGGTGAAGCACCGGGACACCAAAGTGGAGTTCCAGGGGTGGTGATCTGCGCTGATCACATCAGGGACGACCAAAGGGTAGTGGTGGTTGCGCGACTAGGAGGCCGCGGGTGAGCAACGGGGCTAAGAAGAAAAGATGAAGCTGGGCTACGTAATGCATAGGGCAGATAACGGTAGGCGCAATAGAGTGACGAAATTGGCGCCAAGGGAAGCAAAGCTCAGTCGCGGACGGCAAAGAATTAGGTGTTATAAACTGATAAAATTGGCAGTTAGGTGGAATCAGCTGGCGCAAGTCAAAGGTTATTGAAATCGCCGGGAGAGGACAGAAGTAGGTTGATGGCGATGGCTGCTATATCTTTTTCCCCTTGGGGCTGCATATCAAGCGTATTGGGTTAACTAAGTAAAACGACAAATACTCGAGAAGAAAGGAACCAGTTTAATTTCTCGTGCGCGAGCAGAGCGTGGCATTAGTTGGGCTGTTGCATAAGGAGCTACGGTATCTCCGAACGGATGATATAGGATTATTTTTTGCTATTCTTCAAATCATTTGTCAGAAGACGGTGCTTTATTGCGTGCTTCGCTTGTATTCGTCCTTTGTTGCGTATGTGTATACCAGCATTTTACTACCAACGAGTTCAAGCCGTAACGTTTACACCAACAGCTTTAGAGTGACGGGACCATAATAAAGTATCGAATACTAGCAGAGACCAGTATTGCATGACATCAATATATTTGTCGCACATGCTGTAAACAGCTCAAATGCAAAAATCCTTCCTTGTCTTATTATCCCAAAAAGTGAAAGGCACATTTGCGCTCGTGCTTCATGCACCTGATGCACTTCTACGCGTTCGACTGTTTTACTGACGCGACTCCTGTCGTTTGGCTTCACTCATTGTAAGAACAAGGAAGCAAGAATTAAATACGATATAACGTGGCTTCTGGAGTAGGAAGTCGAAAAACAGAGAATCAATGCTTGCGCTGCGTATCAACAGATGGTGTTGCCCAAAACCGTGCAGCATATGCACAAATAACTTCGCAATAACCAACTGGGGAATACGACAATAATAAAGCACAAAATCTGAACAGACAGTACAGAGGAGAATTCTCTTTTCTACCCTGCCACACTGTTGGACAACCTGCAACGTGCCAGTTGGTCCAATCTGTCAGTTCCCAATGCCTGTAGAACGTCGCATGAAAGCAAAATTATGATGATCCTAAGGACGTGTTTAAATTTATGTCACGCGAAGCTAAAGTGAACCTTTGTGCGTGTGCGTTCCTTCTTTGTCCATCGTCTTTTTAGCGCCTTCACTTCAGGTTAAGTTCAACGTGTCACCAAATCCTGCGCAACTAACGGCGATGCATGTAATTCTGTTACCTTTTATATTGTGCGTCGTGTAATGCGATAAAATACCTCTCTTCTCACCACGGAGGCTACGTCTCTAATGGCGAAAATGTTTTATATTTGTACACTATACCGTTCACAAGCTATGCAAAATTCAAAAACTTAAATCAGGCAGACGTGTAGTGTATGACATGTACGTAGCGATGTCCCGAGGGCAACGGCGACTAACGTTTGTCGATGCAAGAATGGCGATGACAGGTGCATGCGCAGAGAAGCGTGACACATGCCTAATACACTAGGGAATCAGTACCTCTCATGTTACAGTGGCACATGCCTATCCTGAAGGATTTGCCAAGTTTTGGCTCACATCGAGTGGCACATATAGAAATGAAGAATTGAACAAAAATCTATTGATTATACCGAGCCAATTATTTAGGACGTCTGCGTGCTTCAGAGACACTCATGCGCAGAATTACATGTTAAGGTTTGATGTAAAAATGTACCTAATTCTTATTACGCAAAACACCGGTACACCCTCGAGCATAGAGGGCTTATACAAGCTCGTTCGGAGGCACATTCACTCGAAACACAAACGTGGTCTCAGACACCCAACACACACACACACACACACACACACACACACACACACACATATATATATATATATATATATATATATATATATATATATATATATATATATATATATATATATATATATATATATATATATATATATAGGAAATCGATTTAGAAAGATGAGTAGCACAATTTGGTAGCTGTGTGGCTTATTTACCCAACAGTTTCGGTCGGTGCTCCGACATATATAATTGCCTAATTACATCACCCCATCTAATTTTCTGCCATCCTCGCCTACTCTTGCCTTTCCAGCACCATTCCTTTCTCTTGAAGTAAACTAGAATGTCGGCTATCCCCATTTGCTTTGTGATCCCCACCGCTCTCTCATGTCTCTTACGCCATGTCCCCCCCTCCTCCGCTAACCTCCTCGCACTCTCTCCGTTATCGCCGTCTATCATCTTCCGCTGCGCTCCGCCTTCGCTTTCATCATTCGCTTTGTTCGTTCGCTGGGTTCGAGGGACAACGCCGACGCTCACCGTAGAAACGGGCACCTAATAGCTGGCTATAAAAAGGCGCCTGTAGAAACAGACCGTCATACGATACACTGGGGTCACTAATGCAGCATGGCCAAGGGAAAAGCGATGTTTCTCATTTTGACCATCTGCGTTGACCAACGTCGAAGAAATTCGTTGCCATAATTTCGCTCTTGAGAAACTCAGGGACGTGAGCGTGCAGCCACCACAGCAGAGCATATATATATAGCCCTCAGTGACCGCCTATTCAAAGCTGCCCAACCACGCTCTCTCACGATTACAAATTCCCCAGATATGACCCGAATACATGCGATTACATGTGCGTCCTACTTCTCTGTGAGCAAACCTGTCTGCAGCACTCGTCCCTCGACAAGAATCACGCATCGCATTCATCCTCCTGACATCGCTACACGGACGTCTGACACTGTGCATCCACCTGATTTGGTGTTTTCATTTAGGTATACCTCCTGAACGGTGTAGAGCACAAGTGCACGAGCTCAACGCTGTGCATAAACACTGCTTTATTATACACGTTGCATGGGATGAAATCAAACGATTTTGCGTATCGCCGTTAGTTGTGCAGCAGTTACTATACATCTTTGCTTAAAATAAATTAAAACAAGTGCATTGGATCAGCGTTCTTCTTCACTGATGCTGGCACTACCGAAACGATAAAAACAAGCTGTAACGTCAACGAATTGAAACCTGCCTGCTGTATTTCTTGATTACTGTGTCACCAAGTTTTCAACTACAGGACATCAAATTCACGAACGTGCCGAACATAACAGGGTATACTGTGCTACATTTGCCTATCGGCAGATATGTCAACTTCACGAGCACGAAATATAAAGCGGTTACATCAAAAAGCACCGTATGCCACTTTGCCTGGCGCCTAAACCAAAAGTTTATTGAGCCTAATTCAAAACAGTCGCAAGGACTGTGCTCACCTCGTCTGCTAGGAAGCCGAATTTGGTCCGTCTGTCCGCCTCCGCGTTGTTTGAACCAGGAGCGATGGCGATGGCCTATACAAACAAGTAGCCATTATTATTTAGCAAGCCTGTCTTTAACAAATGAAAGCGCCTTGAGCTGCGTTCGGACGTTATAGGCTGAAGCGATTCGCGAAAGCAGGTGAACACCCTGTCCCGCAACCACTGAACCGTCAGTGAAAAAATGTGAGCCAACGCGAAAGCAACCCGCGATATGTATTCAAGCTACACCGTCCCTTATTGCAACGAAGATAATCTTTAAATACGAACAAATGGCCGAAATGAAAGAGCGCGAAAAGAACGAAGTTACCACAGATGCTGATTTTGCATATGTTAACCAATAACTCTGCCTACTTGTCTTTTTCATACAGAAATCGGTAGATAAATATTTTACCACCTACGATTTCTTAAGGAATATTTCTGATCGGCAGCCGATAATATCACAACAGCTGGCAACCAGGTCAGCATAGCGGACATCGAGATACCAAGTCGGTAGATTAGCTGATCACCAGGTCCACAGCACATGGAGGTGGGGCAAGGGGGGGGGGGGTAAAAAAACACCAGGCTGCGAGAAAAGCTGCCCACGAGATCCGCAGGGCAGGCTACACACACCATCGCGATAGAAGGCCTGGCCATCGATTCCGCAGGGCGGGCAACAAGACACCGGGCCGCTTGAACAACCCAGTAACCCAAGTTGGCGTGGCATAGGTTGATTGAAATGACATGCATACCCAGTGACACATACCCAGCTACCCAAGTTCTGGCCGATTATATTGATTGAAGGGCAGTACGTACGCTATGGCCCATTAAAAACATTTTTGCGGTTTTGCGTGCGAAAACCATTATAGGGTTATGAGGAACGTCATAGCGGGGAGGCCGCGAAATAACTTTGATCAAGGGTACTTTAACGTGCACCGAAGCCACAGCCCACGGGTCATCTTGCTTTTGCCTCCAATCGAAGTGCGGCCACCGCGGCCGGGATTTCTATACCGCGCCTTCTGGTTTAGAAGCGAAACGCCAAATCCAATACGTCACCATGGCGGGCAGTGGTCCATAAGCAGTGACCAAATTTAGTCTAAATGCGGTTCACAAGGGGGCAGAACATACACACTGACCGACAATGGTGTGACAGAAATTCACTCAGGATAGGTATATATACCACCAAATAACCAGTCACCCAAGTTCTGCAGGTTGGTTTTGAACCTTCTTCCTCGGCAACGCAGCCCGATGTTCTACCCTATAGACCACGGTATACCCGGTGACCCAAGTTGGCGTCGAAAAGGTAAGATACGAATAACTAAACAAACCAATGGACAAGCAAACATACCGCAAACTAAGTTCAGGAGGAATGGTAACTATGACGGTACAACAGCTACTTTCCGCGACCATCGAGTGTGCGCGTCATAACCTGCTTGTTCATTTAGTTAGTAAGCGAATATTTACAACAGCTTATGTCACTGTAAAACGACTAACCTTACTTCGTACAGTATAGTGGGCGTGAAATCGTTTGAGAAGCAGAGCGAACCTTGGCAGACCTCAGCAGAGCAAAATGCAATGGAAACATTACGACGCTACGCGTCACGTATTCGGTGTGCTCACCTTGCTAGCCTGACTCGAATTGCAGGCCACCTTGCTGCCTCCCATGCTTGACACGGTGATGACGCACGAATAGCCAGCATCGTCTTTGCCCGACAGAAGAGTGCGCGGCACGAACATGTCGATCTCATGCAGTTCGTTCTCGGCACCAATGAAAAATAAAAGACATCGCACGCGTGTGTGACCAACAGGGTGAAAGGGATGAGGACACGACACCTTCAACTATTCTGTGCACCAACAGATGGCGATCTTAGCACAAAGCGAGAACCGCTTTCGGCAGTATACTCAGCATACTGTCACAGAGCTGGTGCGATAGCCTACGAAAGTGGTCGCCCTAGATGTTGCTCTCCCGAGCCAATGGCCGTCCGCCCATCAATAAGAGTTAGCCTTTTTCTTATTCACGTAGCCTGAAGGCCCGTTTACAAGCATTACATAGGGCGTTGAAAAAGCGTAATGAACGAGCAATATACACATCAGCGCAAGTAATACAATACACAATATTACAGACACGAAATTGAGATATAAAAATAAAATATTGAAATACAAGATAAAACTAAAGGTGCTCAAAACCCTATTACGTGCAGTACGCATCCAGCGCTTTAGTTTATTAACAAAAGCATCGTGATTGTTCTCGGAAGCAATTTCGGCGGGCACTTTGTTCCTATCGTAGATGGCAAGGAATAGTGATAGATGCATAACTTTAGTACGGACGAACTATTTGGCTGTACCTTAAAGGGTGACCTAATCAGGGAAAAATACGAATGGCCGGTATTATATGGACTTCTGCAAATGTCGAGGGCTTATGATATAGTCGGAAAATGAGATAGTAGCGTAACAAGGCTTCTTCGAGCATGCATAAATTTAGAGATGATTTAGCGACGTTATGCATTAGTAACGAGAATATATTTTCGTGACAAATTTAGCAGTGTCATTCTGTAATGGTTAGAGCTTGTTGGTAAGGTATTCTTCATGCCGGCTCCAAATGATAGCCGCATATTCCAGTTGCGGTCTAACGAAAGTAACGTATGAGAAAATTTTGTCACTTGGTTTGAGGAGTACAAGTGGCGCCTAAAAAAAACCGAGGGTTCTGGACTCACTGTTATCTATGTAATCGATGTGCTGGTGCCACGTCAGGTCCGAAGAAATGTGAACGCCTAGACATTTTACTGCGGACACGTTTTCAATGGCCACATTATTAATAGAGCAAAAGAAAGTTTAGGTTACAGTGGTCGTGGTAAACGTCCTGGCTTTTGTTTTGGAGATGTTTATCGCCATCTGGCATTTCTCGCACCACTTAACGAGTTCATCAAGGTCCGACTGCGGGAAATTAGTACCATCAGGATTAATCTTTCTGTAAATAACACAGTCTTCGGCAAATAACCTGACAGTCGAAGTGAGCTTATTGCTTATAACAATGTAAATACTGAACGGGGCAGGCTCAAGCACCGATCCCTGAGGCCCATTATAATTTACAGGCTTCAGTGCGGATCAAGATTCATTAGCAGAAACCAACTTCCGTCGCTTACCTAGAAAATTAACGATTCAGTTCATCACATTCCTGCTTATGTGAAGTTCATCTATCTTCACTATAAGACGACTATGAGTCACCTTATCATTCGCTTTTGCGAAGTCGACGAGTACAGCGTCTATTCTGATTAAACTACGTACAGCGTTATGAATTTCAGCCGTCAGTTCAAATAACTGACTAGCTGAAACGTCCACGCGAGAACCCGTGCTAGATTGAGCAAAAAGAAAGTGTGCCGATGTGAGCACTTATTAGTGCATCATAAATTAGTTACAGGGCATGCTAGTTAATGAGACGGGCCTGTAATTTATGAAGTAAGAACGGTCACCAGATGTAAATGCAGGTATAACACGAGCAATTTTCCCTGTATCAGGCACAGTACCTGTGTACATAAATCTCTGAAGCAATGCAGCGAGAAATGCGGGCTAATGTTGCTTTAGTTAGCTTGAGCACTTTGGGGCACACACCATCAGACCCAGGACTTGAATTATTTTGCAAAACGGCCAATTGCTTGCTTTATTCCTTCTTGCGTAATCACAATGTCGTCCAAGGTTGGCACATACAGAGCCACTTTGTGCACTTGGGGGAATTCGAATTACGTCAGTATACACTGAGAAAAACTATAGATTAAATTCCGTGGTCACCTGTGCGGGCAAAAGAATGTCGCCATTCTTTTAAGACTAGATGTAGAGCACTTATTGTTGATAACTTTCCGTTATCTTTCAAGTTCTTTCGAAGTGGCCTACATATTCTCTTATTTTCCAGTTCACCTACATAGTCCCATAGACAGCAACACTAGCTGAAACGCTAAGTTACGGGCCTTGGTGTATTCTGGCAAGATATTAATGGGCTGATGGACCGTAAATGGTGGACAGTACAAGAACAGGCGCACACAAGCGAAGCACACGAAGATACACCAACTTCCAACAAACGAATCATTCTGGAAAAGGAGAACGTCAAAACTGTCTGATCACAGCCAAAACGAAAAAAGCAGAAATCCACTCCATGATACCACAATTCCTACAATGAGACAAAAACCGATGTCGTGTGATGCTAACACACAAGAAACCACCATATATTTTTACCTCCTTTATCTCTCTCGCCGTAGTTGACTCCCACGAATATCCAAGGTTTCGGTTTCCTCGAATCCTCGGTGATGACCGTATGTCTGCAAGTGGAACGTCACTTGCATATTCTCCTGACAATTGACTTGCGCTCATTCAGCGCTTGCTTAACACAGTGTGCAATTTTCTCTACGTAATGTCTGCCGACTGATTGACGAATGTCACATTTCACCTTTCATACATGCCATCTCAGGACCGCGGTGCATGTCATGAGTTTCACTAGAAGGATAAATTCTTGCTTGTAAGGCTGAAGCTGTTTGGGGCCGACATTCTCATGTGTATAAAGTATCTTTTTTCTCTGTTGTGGGAATTGGTGTTAAGGGAAAGCATGACTGCTATGGCATGGCTTAGCCAATGGAACTAATGGTAACCTATGGTAATCTTGAATTCCCTGTCAAGAGAACGCCATTCGCGATTAGTAATCGCGATTTTCGCTATTAGTAATCAGCCTCTAGAATAACATATATCAGGACAAATTAGTCAAAGATGATCTTCAATAAGGCAAGGAAACTCACAGGAAAATAAAAACGGTCAGATCACATATGGCAGACATTACGAAATCATGATGGGCAGTTTACTGCTATCCTTGAAATGTGTACGATAGTAGAAGAGAAATATACTTCTAGATTAACAACAAATTCTTTATGAGAGCAATGTTAGATATATATTTCAGAGACAGGAAGACAGCGTTGTGGATAAGAGAGCAAACAGGGGAAGCTGATATTTTAGTTGACATTAAAAACAAAAGATGGAACTCGGCCGGCCACGAGATGCGTAGGGAAGATGCCCGGTGCTTTACTAGAGAAACACAATGGATTTCAAGGCAGTGGAAGTACAGTCGAGGACGGTAGGGAATCAGGTGGTGTGATAAAATTAGGAATTTGGCAGGCACAAGATAGAATCAGCTGGTGACAAGGGTTATCGGAAATTGCTGGGAGTGGACATAACTAGGTTGCTGCTGATGATGATGACTGCTTAATTTTTTTTTCCCTCTGGGTCAGCTTCCTTTTCCATCGCTAGACATTTTTACAACCACTTTCACTGATATACGCAATGGGGTGCAATCGGTAACCAGATGAACAAACGCTGTCAGATGGCAATAACCAAAAAATTAAGCGACAAGTACTCTTGAAATACGATCATTCATTTTACAATAAAAACCCCAGTGGGCCATTACATTACATGTATGCCGGTTGGTTTTTATCGTGCGAGAGCACGGCATTATAGTTGCGCTATCGCATAAAAAGATATGGAATCTCGGAGTGGTTGACATTAAACATGATATTACTCCTATTTCTGAATTTTTGTTTGAAAATTACGCTGTGCTTGTATGCTTCACTTGTATTAGTCCATTTACACACTGTCAGTATTATCCTGCACTCCACTAACAACGAGCATCGAGAGCGTATGTTTTCTTCACGTTTTATGTTCACGAGAAGGTAAGTACAACTACATACCAAGTACGAGGAGTCAAGCACTGAGTAGGTTAACGTGGCGCCTGGAGGAGCAAAGCGAAGAACAGACTGAATGCTTGCACTACTTATTAACTGATGGTTTTGTTATCACTCAGCCTATATATAAACTTAAGAACAAACAAGGCTCATGAAAAATAATGAAATACAACATCGCAGTGGAAGGTATTGTTCGGAGTAGAATTTTGTTTCCCGCATCGTCACGCTGATCTACAACCGGCAAAGTCTCAGTTGTTCCAAATTTGCGCTTCCATATGTCTAATGCCTGTCACATGAAAACAAAGTGGTGCAGATCCTAAGGATATCTTGGAATTTATGTGACGCACAGCTCAGGTGAAGCTGAAATGAAGCGTGCAATGAACTGCTACGCATCCAGCGACGATCCGTGCAAATGAGTTCACTTTCTTACCGTGGAGCGTCTAATTCCACACAATGTTCGTGGTAATCCGCCACAAAGGCCACAACTACAGTCTCGTCCTATTTCTTATATTTGTAGACTACTCATTTACCAACCTGTGCCTAAATTCAAACACTAAAGCCTCTTAAATCTACGCACCGATGTCGAGAGGACAAAGGCAACATTCGACGCTGGCCGATGCAAAAGTGGCTACGACCGGTACATGCACAGACCTATGCCACGTGTTTAAATACGTTTAGGATTATCTACATCTGGTGTAACACTGGAATATAACCATTCTGCAGGATTGGCCAAGAATCTGCACACAGCCAGTGGAACATACCAAATGGCCAATTTAACGAAAATCAAGAGCCATAAAGGATCAATTGATTACAATGTGTTAATTCATTAAGACTTCTGTGTGCTTCAGGGATACTTATGTGCAGATATTATATAGTAGGAGCGTATGTAGGAGTCTACTCATATTTTTTTTCCCGTTTTCAGTTACTTCAACGCAATATATATATATATATATATATATATATATATATATATATATATACAGACAGGCCTGCAGGCCTGCCTATCTCGCACCCTAAGGGGAAGAAGCTCCGTACCGTGTTCCTAGACGAGCGAACGTCTTCGCTAAAGGCGAATAATTTGTCCGTGCATGCGCGCATGCCTGCTTGCGCGCGTATGAAATAGAGACAGGGAGACACATACAAAAAACTGAGAAGACATAAGCACAACGACGACCGCACACCGCCGCAACCACGGTGACGACTGCGACCAATCTTGGCTACAACAACAGCGACGGCGATCACGAGGCCACCACAATGGTTCGACGAAGACAGCACAATGGCCGGGACGATGATGGTGAACGGAAACGACAATGGCACGTGACGATGTAGCGGGAAGAGATTGACCAGAAAATATCAAGGACGATCGCCAGTGTACGGGTATGGCGAACGAATGACCTTAACTAATGAACAAATGAACCAGCGATTTAACGAACGAGCAAGCATTTTCGTTGCCTAGTCCAACCACCGACCATCGACCACGTACCATCATCGATCCACGACGAAGGGGTAAAAGAGGCAAAAAAAAAAGAAGGCTATTCTCTTAAAAGTTGCAACCATAAACATTCTACAGCGCGCGTGCTGCAACTTATTTCTGCCACAACAAATAAGCAGTCATGCCACCGACGACATAGTCATCATGACGACGTCATACCGACGCCGTTGTGTCGTAATCTTGTGTTCAGCGTGTCGCTGGTGATGAGATTATTATTATCATTGTTGTTGTTGTTATTATTGTTATTGTTGTCGTTGTCGTTGTTGTTGTTTTTGGTTGCCTAAAGAAGGTAACACCAATTCCTGGGGTCCTCAATCAATTCCTAAAGAATGACAAGAAAAGCTATAAAAGAGACTTTCCGAAAGCTAAACAGTAAACATAAGACAGAAGGTACCTATCGCCACAAGGATAAAACATTAAAGAATCGTCCACAAAGCAAACAGGCATGAGCAGGAAAAAGGAAGTAATGTTATGCGACACAATCGTCTCGCTAATAACGCAGCATGGGCACCGTAAGCTCGATTGTTCCAAATTTTAACCTTGTGCCTTGACGAACGTCGAATTCCATACGTATAAGATCGCGCGCATCAAGGGTACTCACAGACATAAGCACGTGGGTGGCACAGCAAAGAGTAAAGGTTGGTCCACTTTTGGGAGGGGAAGGCGAGCGCTTGGTTCATGCTCCACGCAGCGTCAGGTACAAGGAGCGGCGAAAACACAGCGCATGCGCGAAACGGCACATGCCGCACGTCGTCTGCTCCCGCAGCACCCCTTAGCTTTGCGAGCGCGCGGCGTTGGCCCTAACATCAGCACGCATCTTGAGCCGCAGGTGCGGTGAGCGGGATTCGAAAGGAAAAAAAGTTGCGCTTGACCTGCCAGCTATCAGGATTCTAAGGTCACCAAAAACGATCGAGCTTTCAGAACACCCTTGGCGACATCAAGCCCCGTTTTTCTCCCGGAAGCTTCGCGTTCGGACATTATCTAACGACAACCCGAAACGCGCGATCCTCTCGTGGATTAAGCATGGCGTATGACTCTGCTAAACGAGTCATACTGGATTTTTGTTTTCGGCACCGTTGTGCGCGGCATCTACCAGTGATGCCTGGCTACGTCGAGCTCAGTCTGTCGAGTTGCTCGAAGATGGGAAACGCCGTGTACAGCCGGAATTTTTTCATCAGAAACGCGAGCATGATATATCGCCTAAAGCATTCTAAGGTATTGCTCTTCCGAAATGCAAGTGAGGGATTGGTACTAGGAGACCTAACCGAGCTGGGAACAATTCGTGGCAGCAGACGGCGAGCGTTCCGGCGCGCGGAATGCTCGCTCGATACGCAGCATTAGCGACGTTCTCTGGCCTGCCCGAAAATACTGTAGGAAACATAACTCTGCTGCCGCTTATTCGCATTCCATACCACTGCAGTAGGTGTATACTTGTGTGCCTTCTATCTCTCACGCGTCGCAGTACACGAAATGAAGTGTTTATCCGAATTGGTGGGCTCTTAACGCGATTGCACGGCATTGCAACCGCGCGCAAAGAAAGCGAAGGGGTGTTTCGGTAACAGACGAGGAGCGGCATGCACCGCCCCTGCGTTGTTTCGCGCATGGTTTTCGCCGCTTCCTGTAGAGGGCGCAGCACGGAACATGAGCGACGCGCTCGTGTGTGCCCTCCAAAAGTACACCTACCTGTGCAGTCGCGATCTATTCGAGTGTGAACACGGGAGCGTGGCTTTCTGTACTACGAGCGCAGTTATATACGGAGTCTCAAAATATCCGTGCGCATACGCGAAGAGGGTAGCTTCCCTTGAAGCGCATCAACTCATTGGAGCGCTCGCGTGTCTGTTAGCTGTTTTTTTTTTTCTCGGTGATGACCGCATTATGACTAACCAAAATTAGGATGCTTCCAGTTAAGACGGTGCATTCCTAATTCTTAGCGTTACGTGAATTGTCAGGAAATCGTTACCCAGTTTTTCTTTTCCCCCTTTTCCACAATGCAGAAAAAAAGCAATGGAACACAGACATCGAAACTTTTATTTTGGGCACATTTCAAGAAACTCGGGAGAAGCAACTGTTGTAAATTGCAATTATTCGCTACTTGATCTTCTCTTGTATTTTGCCAGATCTCCTTTCTCAGCAACAACTGCTGCCGTTCCAGACCGTATTGAAGAGTGCAGGGCAGGCACAAAGTTACTTGCTCTAAGATGCTTCCACTCTTGGCAAACAGCTACCCACAGCTCGTCCGCAGGCGCCGAATAAATTCACAGATGTTCTTGTCAGCGTCCCTGGCCGGCCAGGAGAGCGGATTGACTACGTGTTTCTAGGTGCTCTTTCAGAATCTTCGGAATGTGCACCAGCGCATGGTCACGCTGGGGCACGAAATCAGCATCGGGGAAAGCGGTGTGGGCGTAAGTGCAGTAGTGCTACGACGTAACAGCGCCCTCGATGTGGTGTGGAGGCCCGAGACCACGGCTTGAACGCCGAACTCCACACGTTCACGCAGGTGCGTCGACTCGCGGAGACTCCCTGCAAGTTGGTTGGCTCGTAACTGCATGGAAATGATATTTAGTCCTTCGCACAAGGTAAAGACCGGTCGGAAAATTAAGTCTTACCAGGTCCCTCTTGCTCGCCACACTCGCACGCGTTGGTTTTGACGCGTTCAAAAAGTCGACTCCTCCGAGAAGATCATTCGACGCCAGTCATCGGAAGTCCACGAGGCCTTCGCTTCGGCAAATTGCAGCCGTGACGCTTTGCTCGAATCGTGTGATGACGGGCTTTCCTGCAGCCACGGAACTTCGCTGTCCAGCACACCCGAGACGTCGCCGTATGGTAAAAACGAAAGAGTCAACATCCAGCAGCTGCCGCACTTCCGTCGCGGACTGAAAAAGGTTCACCATAAGCGCGTCCTCTGCGTCCGTCGTTGCGCTTGGTCGACGCCAATGTGGGGAGTCATAAATACGGCCTTCCTTGGGGATTGCTTGGATAATCCTGTTGGCAGTCTTTAGCGGCCTCTGCACTAGAGCACCGATGGGGCGTTGAGGATATCCCTTGAGCGAACGTGTGACTACGTCCCACCTCTTTTCTTCAAGAACACAGGCCGTGCTGAGATCGACAACTGCTCTGATCAATGTGCAAATATGAACGTACTATATACATATACAAGAAAAAGGAACGTTTCTAGATCTGGGCAAGTATATAGAGTGAAGTAGACGCGCGTATGAAGTGATTTGTTGAGGTTTCGGCTGGGGTCCGGCCTTCATCAGAGTAAAATGCAGGGCGTAGGTACAGTTTATAGACTTGCGCATATCAATCAGATGAAGATATGTTTACATAAAACTCAAGAAAATGCACGAACGGAATGCGTGTCAATCGTTCTGACGAACAGTTGATACATGTCTAAACAGATAGCGTTTGCAAAAACGTCATTTCAAGATACGCAGAAAATATGAAATTCGAAATAATTATCAGGTGACAGCAAAAAACGTCACCGAATAGGTGCAATGTCCCCAATCAAGAACAAATGAAAACAACAGCGAAAAATAGTGACGTGCTAGTAAAAGTGCAGAATAGTGCCATACTGGTAAAAAAAAAGGGAAACGAGGGAAGATGTGAGGGGTTATGTGGCGAGGCAACTCAATGTTATAACACTTTCATTCAAACCAGGCGCGACGGTATCAAACTCATAGATAAGAAAGAATTCACGGGCTTCTCTGTCATAATTTGAACTAAATCCCGATTCAAGCAACGTGACTTTCATCGTATCAAATGAGTGGTCAGGGAGATGTACGTGTTTTGAGATGGGTAGGTTGGGACACTTATTAGCGTGGGATTTGCGATTGTTAAAGCTCAATATAAAAGGCCGTTCTGTTTGTCCAATATGCTGCTTCTTGCGCAGTCTACATTCATGCATATATATTACGATTTTAGTATCGAAGTTGAAGTCTCCTTCGATTTTTAAATGAAAGTTTGAAGCCGTACTAGTGACCTGCTGCGATGTACACATGTAGGGGCATATTTTGCATCGTGATTTTCGGCAAGGATGGCTTCCGATGGCATCAGGGCCGTCATACTTAGATGATGATAGTATATCTCGAATATTTCTAGCTCTACGGTATACTACTTTAAGCGGTTCAGCGAAGATGTCTTTGAGGCATTATCTTTCATTAGAATATTTTGGTGCTTCTTTAGTGCATCTGAAACACGCGGGATTGACGCAGAATGGGTTAGGACAAGATTTGTCTGGGGTGACGAAGTGCGTTTCTTCGTAGTGGACAGAAGCGTCCTACGGTCATGCACGTCTGCGCGTTTTATTGCGTCGTCAATTAGTTCTGGCGGATAATTTTGTTTGACTAAAGCGTTCTGTAGGGCTGCGCAATTTTTTTTGGAAACCCGGATTGTTCAGAGCAGATTCCTTTGAAACGTAAGGCCTGACTATATGGAATGCTAGTCTTGCGATGTTTAACGCGGTTACTATCGATGTGCAAATATTGATATCGGCCTGTCAGTTTTTTTTTTTTTGTATAAGGCAGTTGATAGTTTATCATTTAGTACGGAAACACTGACATCAAGGAAGTTAATAGTAGATGTAGAATACGGGTGAGCAAACAGTATGGATGTATGGGCATTGTTAAGTCAGAAATGAAGCAGCTCCTGATCACCATGTGACCAAATCATAAAAACATCGTCGATGTAACGCTTGTAATACAGAAGTTCTAGCGCCCGTGTTAGCAAAAATTTATTTTCTAGCTCACCCATAAATATATTGGCGTAGTTGGGGGCGATCCACGTACCCACTGACGTTACACTAATTGGACATAGTGTTGACCTTGAAATTCGAAGTTCAGTTCTAAAATAGGTGTCAGCAAACTGACCAACGTATTGTTGTCGATGTGTTCCTCGGGTAATGCTGCGTGGTAAGCATTGACGACTGCCCTAAGCCATCTGCATGCGGAATGTTGGTGTACAAGGATGAGGAATGTTGGTGCACAAGGATGCTAAATCAAGTGCGACCGAAAGAGAGCCTTGAGCAATATTGAGATCGATAATATCTGACAGAAAATTGGTAGTATCCCTTACGTAAGACAGAAATGTAGCTGGGGTATTACTAATGAGGGAATCTACGTAGCTGGACAAATTTTCTCTGGCTGTACCTATACCAGAAAGGATGGGACGACCGGGGTTGTTTATCTTATGTATTTTAGGTAACAGGTAAAAGCGACCGGCAACAGGACTTAGGAGAATGAGAGAATGAATTTTGTTGTCAGGCACCTTTTTTATTTTTGACGAGCTCATGCACCGTGCCTTTGATCAGATATGTTGTATTGTTCAGTGGGGTCATGATCAAGGGGCTTACAAAACGTCGCATCTGCTAGTTGTCTGTGTGCCTCTGCGGTATAATAGGACTTGTTCTTTATAACAACGACACCACCTTTGTCAGCAGGCTTAATGACGATGTCTTTGCGAGAGGACAGGGTAACTAGTGCTTTCATTTCGCTGGCGGTCGAATTACGGTGGAAGGGTGCTTGTTTTTGATACAATTGCAGAGCGCCTCGCTGTACTGCTTTGATATACATATACAAGCTGCTATCGCGTTGTCAAGGAGGGACACAGTGCTTGACAGAAGGTTAAGCGTTCTTCAAATAGCTCTAATTGGGCCGGTCATGGAAGTATTCGCGTAGGCGTAGGTTACGGGCGAAATTATCCAAATCTTTCGGCAGTTGAAATTCACTGTGTCCGCCTGTAGCTGGAAAAAATTGAGACCACGACGCAGAACACTGCACTTATCAGCTGTTAGTAAAAGTCCGACATATTAGCAATATTGCTCTGCTCACGACTAATAATAAACCTGATAATTTAATTCCTTGCAATGTTATATTTTGTGCGTATCTTGAAATGATGTGTTCGCAAACGCCATCTGTTGAGACATGCATCAACTCTTCGTCAGAACGACTGACACGCATTCTGTACGCGCATTTTCTTCGGTTTTTATGTAAACATATCTTCACCTGGTTGATGTGCGCATGTATATAAATTGTACCTACGTCATGCATTGTATTCTGATGAAGGCCTGTCCCCTGCCGAAACGTCAATAAATCGCTGCCTACGCGCGTCTGCTTCACTATGTATACATCCTAGCTGCAGAACAAAGAATGATGTCGCAAACGTCGGCGAAACATTACGTAGTTTCAAGTTTTTTCATACATCGTGTGGAACGTAATTGCAAGTTCAGCATTGTTACCGCTCTTTGAGCGTACGGCTCCCTTATTGCGGTGCGCGTGCAGTAGAAGACGGGCACGTGCTCACGGGACGCAAAGACGCACGGCGCATGCGCGCTGCTTCTCGGCGCTAAACTGAGCTGGCAGTACGAAAAAGCCACGCACTCCCGTGTTCACGCAGAAATAGATCGCCACTGTACATGGTCGCCTGTGGCTCTCTACGCAGAGCTGTTGAACCGCGTTTTCCTTCAAGATCATTGCTGCCTCGAATATGTTCCGAATGCGCGTGATCCCAAATATCTCCTGGTTTCCAGCGCACTCAATTGTGATCAGCACTCTTCCCTCGACGAGCATCACACATCGACTTCATAGTCGTGACATCGCTACGCAGATATGTTACACTGTGCATCCGCCCGATTTGGTGTTTGCATTTCAGAATAGCTTCTGACTGGTGTAGAGCACTAATGCAAAAAATTGCGTGAGTTTACTCACGCAATTGCGTGAGTTTACTAATTTCATAGGAAAAACAAACAGTTGTAGGCGTCGCCGCTGGTTGCATGAAATTTTATCACAAAACTTCTGTTTCAAATAGATTCCAACATGTGTCTTGGACCTGCATAAAATGTCTTTCTGCACAATTTTTCATTCTTGGCGAATCCCTGATTCGGCAAGTTTTCTACCGATGGTGGCACGACAGAAACCAACAAAAACACGGCAAAACGTACTGATGCCGGCAATAGTGATTAAATGCGCTTTTAGCAAGTTTTGAATAGCGTTTCCGATTATGTAGCGAACAGGTTACGTTTCGAACTCGCCGACATCAATTTCGCCGACGTGCTGCACTGAAAAGCAGCTGTAGTGCATTTGTTGAACGGTTGAAATGGCTATTTCGCGAGCAGGGAAAAGAACGCGTTTTAAGCAAAAATCAGCCTAAGGTACATATCGCATGGCTGCTACTTAAGAAGTTCATTCAGCGTAATTACATCACTTCAAAGCAATAGAAAGAATTGCGTTCACCTTGTCTCTTGGGAAGAGGAACTTGGCCCAGCTGTTCGTCCTCCAGTTGATCGAACCAAGAGCGTCGAGGAAGTCCTGCATGCACGAGCAGCCAGCATTCTTTCAGTCAAATTGTGACGCCTTCGAAAAGGCTGCGGCCTCCGGCACAAGCTAAAATTATTCACGAAAACAGATGAATCCTCTGGCGCTCAGTCACATGCACGACTGAACGACAGAATGGCAGCGAACGCCAAAGTAATCCGCGTAAACAGTGCCGGCTACCTCGCCTGGTGCGGCCGCAAAGGCAACGTTGAAGCACGAGGAAATGGCCGAAGTTGTACAGCGTGATAGGACTTTTTTTTTCCAACCTGTCGGCGTTAATTTCGGTGGTGTGCTGCACTGAACTGGCAACTGTATGGCTTTCATCTAATGCTTGATAAGCCTACTTCGCGAGCAGGAAAAAAAATGAGTTTTACAGCAAAACAGGAGCGCAAGGCACTTAGCAGAGCTGTTACGCGAAATGTTGATTGCGCGTTATTATTTCAAAACAGTCCCAAGGAGTGGTCTCACCTCTTCTGCTGGGGAAAACGTAGCTTGGCCCGGCTGTCCGTCTCTGCTTCGTTCGAACCACGAGCCACGGGGAAGTCCTACGAAAATGAGCATCCAGCATTCTTTCAGTCACTCTGTGGCACCTTCGAAAAGTTGCGGCTTAACGCCAGAGACTTACGCTATTCACGAAAGCATGTAGGTGCTATTGTACGCAGCCACATATGTCGACATACGGCAATATGACAGCCAAAATCCAAGCAAGCCGCGATATCAGTGCAGGCTATATCGCTTGCTATCGAGACGATGGCAACGTCGAAGTGCAGGGAACCCACCGAAAAACAATGGCGCGGAGCAAACGATGTCAAAAACGGTGAGCCTACCAAATCGGCCAACTTGCCGGTTTGATGAAGAAATTTCGATAGAAAGAAAGAGATGGAGGGAAACAAATTCTTGCCGCCTGCGATTCTTAAGCTTCTGCCTGACCATGTGATCACGAGCAGAACGAAAGAAGAAGGCCTTATCTGTAGTTTGCAGTACGTACTCACAATCGTAATATTTAGGAAAGGGAAGGGAACAGGCGCGCGCGTGGCAAACGGCCTCGTAGGTCACATGTTGCGATGGGCCACTGCGAGGTGCGAAACTAAGAAGGAGAGGAGGACGCCGTTCTGTATTTGGCTTGCATCCTCCGCGCATTGTTGATGATTGATGGGTAATTATGCTTTAATTTTCGCAGTTCCTGTGCAATTCCTTTCGAACCTGCTTATACTCTGGCGTTATATTTTGCGACTCAATTATATTTATCAACTGAAGAGCCGCACCTCAACGTCTTTAAGACATGTCTTCTATGTATCCTTCTTTTGTTCTTTGCTGTCAATACTGTGAGACATGTTTTTGTATCTCCTCGCATATAACTCATTTTATGCATTCGCAGTAATTTTGTGCTGACAGTTTTCCGAATGTGTGCTGAAAATGGTCACCGAACTAGCGCTTGGTCTATGGATCCACGCCGATTATTCCTACCCCGTCAAATAGAACGCTGCAGAATTTAAGAACTCAGAACTGTTTCGTCGTTTCTTATCTAGCTGCTGCAGCGAAAACGAAAGTGCATTCATTGAAGTTCGAAATATCCCCCACAACATTTGGATCGGCATAGTAGAAAGTTCAAACGTCATTTCTTATTGCGCAAGAAATGCTTCTGAATATGGACGCGTTCCCAACTCCCACACTTAAAACTTCAGAAACCAATTGGGAATTTTTTTTTTTTTCGTAAATGACTGCATTATTCATTCAGGATGGGGGAGTACGCTGTACGATCAGTTACCCCTGGCGCTTCCCCTTACATAAAAGAAGAATAAAAAGAAGGACAGAAAATATGCTGTACACGTGACAGTTCACGCGTGATAAGCGTCACAGCTACGCGCAGAGCCGTGTTGCAAATCGGCGCCACCGGGACAATCTAACTGAACTAACACTACCGGCGTGCGAGGCCGGGTGACAAACTCTCTCGAAGAAGCCACTCGACAAGCGAACTGTGGACTAACACGTTTCCCTAGTCGCTGTGCTGTAAATACGTAGATAGTCTCCTTTTACTATATTACCCTCACCTCTCTCCCTGTCCTTCACTCCGCTACTCCCATCGGTGTTGCCAACGGGAAATGAAAAAACCGCTAATCGCGACCCCGAAGAACTTTATAACCCGCGATACGAGCACCCATAATCCGCTAGAGCTCAGCTAAATGCGGACGACAATCAGAAACAAGTTCAGAATGTTTTATTGCATCTACGTAAAACAGCTGAAAACAAATTACTCTGGATATTACCATTTTCGGCTATAATTGACTAAAAATACAAATATTAATAGGTGTTTTTTTTTTGTACAAGTATGAAGTAAAGAAAGAATCTTTATTTCGGCATAGTATGATACAATGTTATTGACCCTGTCATTTGGATCCTTAGCCTATGTGGCTAGTTTTGGATCCATACCACAAAAAGAAGAAAAGCAGGCAATCTCATATATATGATTTAAAGTGATGTTTTAATGGCGCAACAGCATTTGGAAGTTTTCTAATGAAGCCGGGCATTTTTCATACATTTCATGCACCCGACAAATGATAGCGAGTGTTGACTGTACACATTGCGAATTTTCTACGAGTTGAAATTACTGTGCTCAGTTTATCTACTGTCTCTTGCAGGTGTGAGAAATATTGATGAAAGATCTGGCTTGTTCGAGGTCAGTATTCTGTGGATTATTATAGCTGTGTCACAGCCCCGAGCGTGGATAAATGGCACGATATTTAACTGTGCAAAAAGCTGTGCAGAAGGTGTGTGTCCTTAGCAGCCGATGCGATTATTCACTCATCACACGTTCCTGAATTTCGATGAAAGATCGATGTACGGGGCATAGGAGAAACCCCAAGATTATACGCAATATGCTAAATAGCAGTGAGAAATGGTGAGATAAATGAGGCAATGTTTCAGAATGGAAACATTTGCGCGCCTTCAATAAGGTGTAATAACCAGAGGGAGAGAGAGAGTGAACTTTAATGAGCACCAGCAGTTCAATCGGCTGGGCCTAGGCCTCCCACGATGGGACGTCGAGGTCTTGCCTCTTCGCCGCTTCGTAGGCCTGCTGGGTCGCCCAGAGTTGGTCGTCGAGATGGGAGCTGCGCAGGGCGGCGTGCCATCTCGACGAGAGGGTGACGGGATTAAGGTCTTGGTATTGATGTTTGCACTCCCATAGCATGTGGGTGAGTGTTGCCTATTCACGTTTACAGACCTTGCACGTTTGGCTCGGGTAGATGTCGGGGTATATAGCGTGATAGCGTGTGATGGAGGGGTATGTATTCGACTGTAACAGGCGAAGGGTGGTTGCCTGTGCCCTGTTTAACTTGCGGTGAGGGGTGGGGAAGGTTCTTATTGCCAGGTAAAATGACTTCAGAAGGTCGTCGTTGCTACGGAGTGGTAACCTCGTTGAGGTTGGTGAGGTGCGTGCGGGTGGACAACGCCGGCGTGTGCTGACATCCAGACGAGGGTGATTTGATTTTCAGACGAATGCGAGGCTTGTCGTAAGATACGGAGTGATTGATGAGAAATACGACCTTTGATGTAGTTGACTGCTGCGCGAGAATCGCTCAGTATGGTGTGACAGGTTGGGTCAAGAGTGGCCAGGGCGATGGCCACTTCCTCGGCCGCCTCGGCATTTTCGGTAATGATGCTGGCAGCATGTCGGAGCAAGCCGCCTGCTGTGGTAACCGCCGCAAAGCGCCATTCATCTTGGTACTCAGCTGCGTCGACAAAAGTGACGCCCGCGGTGTTGGCGTAAGCTTTGATGAGGGAAGTAGCTCGTGCATTCCTGCGTTCTTTGTTGTAGTCTGGGTGCATGTTTTTCGGAATAGGGTCGGCGTGTATCCATTGCTGAATGTCGCGTGGTATTGGGTGTTTGTCTCCATGTTGACGGTGGTAGGTGATATTAAGCTTGTTTAGGATGCTGCGGCCCGTTTCCGTGAGGGTAAGCCGCTCTAGTTGAGATCGACGTTGGGCCTCGATTAACTCGTCTAGCGTGTTGTGGATACCTAATTGTAGTAGAAGTTCCGCGCTGGTGTGGTTGGGTAGTCCTAAGGCCTGCCTATAGGCGCCTATAATGATGATGTCCAGTTTAGATTTTTCAGCTTTGTACCAGTTGAGAAAGGGCGCAACATAAGTAATGTGACAGACGATAAAAGATAAAAAGACAATAAAAGGCGGATGAGGTTTTCTTCCTTCATACCCCCTCGCCGGTTGATCACTCGTTTCAGCAGTCTGGATGTATTAGCGGTCTGTCGAAGGATCTTTGAGATAGGCGTAGAGTTAGCTCCGTTGGCTTCTATGGTCATACCAAGAACGCGGATGCAAGGGACCACGGGTATAGGTCTGCCATCCCTCAGGTTGAGCTCTATTTCCTCGTATTGGCGTTTAGTCGTGGAGCCCCGCGGGGGGCGTCCACGGTATATTAACCAAAATCTTTTTTTTTGGTACTTGGTCAATATGTGGTGCCCAGTGTAGTGACGAGTCAAGACTTGTTCCTAGACATTGATGGCAACTAATTTGTTGGATTTGTGTGCTTTCGTGGTACAATTTCCACTTATTAGGAGTAGTTTTTCGGTTAGAAGCAAATACTACATACTTGGTATTTTTGAGGAGTTTAAAACAAGTTTCTTAGTTTCAAACCATGCTAAAGTACGCGGCAGCTCACTTTGAGCGATTTCATTTGCTTCCTGTAGTGACTTTTGCTTGGTAACAATTTTATTCGTAGTACTGCAGAGCTTCCGCCGACGGGGCCTCAGGTCTCCCACGTGGGGACGTCGAGGTGTTGCCTCGCCGCCGCCTCGCGGGCCTGCTGGACGGCCCAGAGTTGGGCGCCGAGGCCGGGGCTGCGCAAGGCAGCGGCACACCGCCGCGTTCCGGAGTTAGCACCATGCGGGTTTTTGTTGCATTCTCAGAGCATGTGAGTTAAAGTGGCTACATTGGTGTGGAGGACCTTGCATATATTTGTCGGGTATGTGCCGGGATAGAGCCTGTGGCATTGTGCCGGGTCAGGGTATACGTGAGCGTCTGCAGTTGTCTGAGGGCGGCCGCCTGCGCCCTGTCCAGCTTGTCGCTGGGCGGAGGGAAGGTTAGGCGGGCAAGGTAATTTGGTAATTACGTTGTAGCTCGTCAAGCAGTCTTTGGTGTTGTCCCACGGACGACGGTCGCCGGCGCGGTTCGCGAGCTCGCGCGCCTTGGCGTATGCTGTCTCGTTTCGGTTGCCATGCGTCTACGATACTTCTCCCACGTGCGCCGGGAACCACTGGATTCTGGTTTGAAATTCTGCCTCCCGCTGGACTTCTCGATTGCTCAGGACTCGGGCCGCTCTCCTTGAGATGCATCCTTTGGCCAAGTTTCCGACCGCTTGTCTCGAATCGCAGAGAACCGTCGCGCACCACGTCGGATCCGCGAGGGCGACTGCCACCGCCGCTTCCTCTCCGCTTCTTCTGCGCGCTCGCACGCTACACTTGCCGTTATGCGCGTTTTGCCTCTCGAATCGACGACAGCAGCCGCGAGGCGCGAGCGTTCTGCGCATTCCGCGGCTTCAACGAACCGTGTCCCCGTCTCGTCTCCGTGGGTGTGTAGGAGAGCTCTGGCACTGGCCACTCTTCCCCGGTTGTGTTCCGGGTGGACGTCCCGTGGAATCGGGTCGACCCTTAGCGTTTGTCTGATCGCGTCCGGAACGGCAACTTTCTGGCCTTGTTGTGAGTGGTAACGGTAGCCGAGACTTTCCATGATCTGGCGTCCCGTTCTCGTGGCCGCTAATCTTTCTAGTTGTGAAGTGCGCTGCGCCTCGGCGATTTCGCTAAGCGTGTTGTGAAGCCCGAGCTGGAGCAAGCGGTGCGAGCCGGTGGACTCGGGTAGACCCAGTGCCATCTTGTACACCCTGAGGATGAGGACGTTCATCCTGGATTCTTCTCCCTTGCACCAGTTGTGGAATGCCGCGATGTACGCAGTATGGCACATGACGAAAGAGTGCGCGGGTGTTGTGATACTCGCCGACGCGAAATTATTAGAGCTGTATCATCCGCGTATAAGACAGAATGGGAAGATTTCAGCGATCTAGAATAATTGTTGATAAATAGACGGAGGACTATTTGACCCAGTGCCGACCCTTGCGGAATGCCCATCTTCAATGTCTTTAGTGAAGATTCTTTGCTTCTAACTACTACGTATTGCTTACGATTTGTTAAACGGCTGTGAAAAAGGCCAAGTGCTTGTTCTCCAAAATCATAATCTTGTACTTTTCTCAATGGTGTACTGTGATCTATAGAGTCAAACGCTTTTTCTAATATCCAAGAATACGGCGACTGCGAAGTAGTTCTTGTTAAATGCTTGGTTTATAATTTCTTTTAGGGAGCTTACGGCAGTTGTAACAGAGTAACCAGTTCGAAAACAGTGTTGTGCGTTTGAAAGTATGTAGTATCTTTAAATATAGCTGGTGATGCGCTTTGCAATTAGTTTTTCGAAGAGCGTATTAGTACGTGATAAAATAGTTATTGTACGGTAGTTCGCTAAGTCGTTTCGACTATCTGCTTCGTATATTGCTATCAGTCTTCCGATTTCGACCTGGTCATGTACTCGATAGAGCGGATTCGTGGAATGAGCTCGCAAGCACTGGACCCGAGATGTCGATATTATTTTTGAGTAAGCTTACAGGTGGATCATCGTAAGCCGTCTTCTTATTTGATGGCATATGTTTTACCGTATCTATGATTTTCGCTGTTGTTATATCAGAGAAAACAAATGTGTTCATTTGAGATGGAGGTAAAAATTAAAAGCTGTTTCATGGGCACCCCGGTTGCATACTGTAGTGGTGCCCATATCAGCAAGTCTACGAGAGTGGCACTTCATGCGTCGCTATCGGGAAATATACTGCACTGTTATAACGCGATAGCGTTAACGGCCCCTTGTCGCATAAAATCCGCTGTCGGCATCTTTTGTTGACTTTATGACAGAATTCAGTATTAGCAAAACTATCTTTTTGAATTTCCTTTTGCTTCTATTATCAACGTATTACAATACTACTTCTTATGCTTACGCATTAATCAAAGAAGGATACATTGCTTGCTGTCTTGATTCGAGCACGATAATAATCACTGTCTCTCTTTTGTTTCAGTTGGTTGTGCCAATGTTGTCTTTGTCTATTAGCTCAGATTATTACGTTCATCATACATGGATATATAAGAATCATGAAGTACCTGGCTGTACGTGAGCTTCCATTTTGTTTAACACATCTGGAAAGTAATAGATTATATAATTTTTCATACATCGGCGTGATTGATCTCAGCAAACTTCAGTTCTTCTAATGGTTTCCTAGTTAGTATGTAGTCACACCTTTCTGCCAAGCGAGCTGTTTGAATGCTGATGTTAGAGTTATCTAAGGGTACATGTTTATAGGTCGAGAAATGGCCTGTTATGCTTTCAAGAATGACTCCCGATATAACGCTATCTATGTCATAGAAAAGTGCATGATCAATTATAGTGGATGCGATTGCTGGGGACTCTCGTAGGGTTAGCAATGTGGTTCTGAATGCCATAGCACGATAGGACATGTTGATATGCTATATTGTGGCGATCGGTAAGGTTAATATTCAAATATCCACATAAGCTCACCTTGTTACACGTGTTTGTAATATTTTCTACGATTCTTTCAAGTTTATACAAGAATGGCGAAAGTTTTGAGTCTGACGGCCTGTATATCACTCCCATTATAAGCATGTGTTCGAGTTGTACAAAAAGCGTCTTGTAGTTGCCAGTTCTCGACTCAGTGACATACAGTTTCTTATATTTTATTATTATGACGGGTACAGTGCCGCAGCACCACTGCTAGATTCAGGAATTACTGGGAGGGACAGAAAGCTGTAATTAGAAATGTTTTAAAATTCGCATCCTTTTAACCAAGTTTCTGATAGAGCTACGATGTTTTAGCGACATTAAAGCTGCGTTAGTAAAGGCAATAATGAATCGGTATTTCTTTGCAATCTTTCGGTGTTACAATGCATGATATGGAGCCGGTGTTAAACCAAGCAGGCTTGTTCGAGGGCCGAAATACACATAATGAGTATAACGTCAGATGCGGCACGTGCAATTCCGTCACACAATTTCCGAAATGTCTTCTATCGTTTCAATGCGAATAGCTCTCCAATTTTTCTACCTTCCTTGCAAGAATTTTAGCCTCAGCGACCCACTCCAATATTCAGACCTTGTCTTTCTTTTTTGCAATGGCCATACCTAGCAGAGCTTTGTTTACCGTCCAAAGTGCTCGTTGAGAAAATATACGGCATCACTTTCAAAGAATCCTATTCCGATGGTCATGAAACGCTTTTTGTTTGTTGCAATTGCCAGGGTTTCACGCTTTGTTTGGTCTATGAACCTTAAGATGACGTTGCTTCTTTTTTTTTCTTTTGTTGTCAGACGAACGACGTCAATGCCTGACGACATAATACTGACCACTACTCTGTCCCCACTTTCTCTAACCACTTCCACCAGCAATTCGTTCTGGTTCTGTGTGATTGCATTTGTCTCCACATTATTTTTCCTTGTGATTTGCTTTAGTTCACGAAGCCCTTTCTCTGTGCTGGCAATGACTATGCCCGTCGTTCCTTTTCTGCATTTGAAGTAGCGCGCTCTCGTTTTAAACTATCTAGTTCTTGTTTAGTCACCGAAAGCATTTCGAAAGTTTCATTTGTATACGTGACACCTGTTTCACGACAAGTTATTTTTTTAAAGTTCACATTCATGCCAGAGAAGTGCTTGACCAGCTATTTGATAGGGTGCTGCTGCTTTTCAGTCAATTGGACAATCCGAGTTTTTCAGTTAGGAGGGAAAAAAATTTACACACCTGCGAAATATTGCAGATACGGGTACCCAGTAGTTGCTTCGATGCGCTATCAACCGGAAATGGCTGAAGACGAGGCGCCGGATTGCACAGCCTCCTAGTCCAGCGGACGCTGCACCACAGGCGCTTGAGTCGACTCAGCACAGCAATTGATTCCTTGCTGAAGGCGGAATGCTGAAGCCGGAAGTCAGCTCCTCAGAATGCTGACACTGCAACATATTGCAGATACGGTTAAGGCTTGTATCGATGCACATTCACTTGGGCGCTTGCTAAAGAAAAACAAAGGATTTTTCAGTGACCTAAAACCACTGGCGAGAAAAGAGGCTGATCTACAAGGTAGTGATTAAAATTACAGAGGAACGCCCTCTGTTTCATCTCGGTAGCATAAATCAACCAAAGGTACAGATCGCATAACTGCTACACAGAAAAGTTCACTAAGCGTAATTGCTCAACTTCAAAGCAATAGAAAGGATTGCACTCATCTTCTCTCCTGGGAAACGGAAATTGGCCCGGCTGTTCGTCCCCTAGTTGTTGTTCAAAGCATGAGCGACGGGGATATCCTGCGTGCACGAGCAGCCAGCATTCTATCAGTCAAATTGTGGCGCGTTCGAAAAGGCTGTGGCCCGACGACACAGGCTAAAATTATTCACGAAAACAGATCAATCCTATTGTGCTCAGTCACATGCACCAATGAACGGCAAAATGGCAGCCAACGCTAAAGCAAGCCCCGTAATCAGTGCCGGCTACACCGCTTAGTACTGTGGCAAGGGCAACGTTGAAGCACGAGGAAATGGCCGCCATCAGAAAACGCGATGGAAACGAACTTATTTTTTCAACACTTCGACATCAAATTCAGTGGTGTGCTGCAATGGACTGGCAACTGTATGGATTTATATCTAATGGTTGATAAGACTACTTCGCGAGCAGGAAAACGAGTTTTACAGCGAAACAGGAGTGCAAAACACTTAGCATAGCTGCAACGCGAAATGTTGATTGTGCGTAATTATTTCAAAACAGGGGCTAGAATTGTTCTCACCTAGTCTGCAGGGAAATATAGCTTGGCCTGGCTGTCCGTCCTCGCGTTGTTGGAACCATGAGCCACGAGAATGCCCTACAAAAATGAGCAGCCAGCATTCTTTCGGTTACTATGTGGTCCCTTCGAAAAAGCGGCTTGATGCCAGAAGGTACTGCTGTTCGCAGAATCAGGTGTGCATTCTTGCAAGCAACCTCGTGCACCGACAAAGGTCAGAATGGCAGCCAATGTCAAAGCAAGCCGCGATATCAGCGTTGGCTGCATCGCCCGCTATTGCGGCGAGCGCAACGTCCAAATGCAAAGAAATTCCCGACATCAAACAGCGCCAAAGAAATGAAGAAAAAGATGCTGATTTGAACGATGATAGCCTACCAAGTCGCGGAACCTGCCCTTTTAAGAAAGAAATTGCGATAGAAAGATGGGGGCAAACAATCTTTTGGCACCTGCGATTGTTTAGCGGGCGGGTTACCTTGCGATTACCTGCATAACTAAAAACATAGGCCTTGTTCGTTATGTTGCAGTACGCAGTTGCAGCATATATTTAGTTTAAGTTATACCGACGTCCTCATTTAAGATACCCAAAGCACGATGAATCCAAGAAACTTGCTCTTACGACAACTTTGCTCGCGTCTTGCCATTTTTAAGTCATTCTGGCTGACAGCGCGGGAAATCCAACGAAGACGTTCTAATTGGACGACGGCGACTGAACGTCTGGCAAAAATCTTTTAATGCGGCACATACGACGCTCTACTCTTGCCTCAAGAGTGAAATAAATGAAAGCTTTTAATATCGCAGATAGGCCGCACTATTTTCGCCGCAAGAGTGAATTAGGTTATGTACTATTACCGACTTTTAGGCGGTCATGAATGTTGCTATGCCGCGGAAAGTACAACAATGCTGGAAGCGAGACAACACGGACAGCGCTGCCTGTCGTCTATGTTCTCTGTCACATACTGCACTCGAAATACATGTGGATGGCTCACCTTTACAAGGACTACCGACATCTTAGGGAGACAGAAAAAGACATGCGCACTGGTATGCTAGTGAAATATAACTTTAACAATGATGTCACTGTGTTTGCGTCCTGCTGGCGCCTGCGTTGCTGGTTTTGATATTGTGCGCCCAGGTTAAAGCGCAAACACACAGATGTGTCAGTCTGCGCACGTTGCTCTTCCCGAGCGGCAACGCTTGAACGGAGCGTTCGTTTTGCCCTAACGGGATGTTCGCGCGCTGTACACATCAATGAATGGGTCTGCAGACATATTCAGGACCACCCACCCACGAACTGCACCAACCTTGCTAAGCGTCAGGTTCATCGGACTACTGCAATGAAGTTCAGCCCCTATTCGAGTGAATTTCTCAAAGCGCCATATTTCTTCAGCATTTTAAGAGGCCCACCCGAAGAATAAGAACGCACCTCCTCCGAGGTGCGCCTTTCACGTCTTCCTTGATGCATTTGCCGGCTGAAAGCTCTTGAGAAAGATTGTTATAGTTTCTGCAATGGCGTGTTTTATTACCTATAGTTCACAACGGGATGTTGGGCGTCCTAAAAGAACAAACTCATCAATGGTTACTTAATAAATTATAACTATAAAAACATTTTAATGGACCTTTCTTTTGCTACAAATGTACTCTTTGGCCAAATAGAGAAGGCGGACAAGTTGCTTTTATTTCCCCTACTATGTAACTGCGTTTGGGCATTATGGGGTTAATTAAAGAGCAACACACTGCTTGCACATACGTTTTTTATGGAGTAACAACTAATTTACAACATTTAATTTACTGAATATATAATGGCTGTTTAAATGACTGTAAGGGGAAGTTGTAATTTCACCGTAAAAGTAAGCCAATGAATAAAATGTAACAGTTTATTAGCTAGAAGCATTGTGTCTTGTAGTGTTTCGAGAAATGCGGACTCTAAAATACGCGACGATATGCATAGCTACCGCAGCAACTTTTCCGTAGTCTGTATTTGCGCTGGCCGTGGAAACGCATTCACTGCAATAGCAAAGCATTTCTCTGCACATTCCGATTCTCGAAGCTGGCGCGGCCATAGAATTTCTGGCAGAGGATAGCGCTTTCAGTCCTAGCTGACAACAACTCTGCAATTACACCACGTAATATAAGAGTAACCTATTTTTTTACTGAAATTCAGTTTGACTTGTGTGCCTGAACTAAACGAACAAGTTATTCTACACATGGAACATACGTGCATTGCTTTGCATTACACTGTAGTTACTGTATCAACACTTATTGTGTAAAGTAGGATTTCCACCACTTCCATGAAGTGTAACTATAGTAATAATTATTTGTTCTGCAACCCCCGTTTCTCTTTTCTTCATTATTATTACGAATCTGAGACAGACGTCGCCGAGCAACACCGAATTAAGGCAGCGAACAATATTTTTACGACAAATACACTAAGCGGTTCTTTGTCGTTTTTCTAACGCACTGCTTCTCTTGCATTTCTTTCAAAAATCACTCCTTTGAATAATCCTCATACTTTATCTGAGTAGATACACGGGGTACATTAATCAAATTTACGAATGTTTGCAACCTCAGAACACCCCAAAACTAAGAGGCGCCGAATGCATCGAGCTCATATTCCTGCGTCCAATAGATTACCAACTGGCAAAACTTAGCAACTGCATTTAAGAAATAAGACATGACAAAAATAATGAGGGAAAAAATTCGAATAGTACTCAACATCGACAATCTGGTTCCGCCCGTGGCCGGTAGTGCTCAGGTCCTTTACAAAACGCCGGCTGGAATCCGGAGCTTCTCGAATGCTCGTTTCGTCTTGCGCTGATGCTGCCGATTTGTGTTCTCGTAAAACACCGCTAAACTCACACACAAAAATAAAGTGCTTACATCCCCGAAGGCAAGGTTGCGGACCGACGCCCTCCGCTGTTCGGACCCCATTTGCAAATTGAGTGGACGGATGTTGTCGAGCAAATCCCAACTTCCGGCAAGCTCACTCAAAAAAGAAAAAAGAAAAACGAATAACTCTGCGGCTTTTGCGCACCAGAAGAGCATCAGGTTATGATGCACGCCGTAGCGGAGGTCCCCAGATTATTTTTAACGCGTGGTACACACGAGCCGTTCTTGCATTCCGCCCCCATCGGAACGCAGCCCCCGCAGTAGGGATCGAACCCGCGACCTTCTGCGCAGCAGCGTAGCGCCTTAACCACTGCGCTAACGCCACCGGGGTGCCGCCCCTTTTTATTTGTTGCGAATAGCGTTCCTCAAGCCCTTTCTGGTGGTGTTATGTGGTTCAACGTATGAATTACCGTCATTAGGGCGTGGAAGCAAACAAAGCGCGCACAAACGCACGCAAACGTTCCCCGAGGTCGTATTAATAAAGCCGTATTCAGTGCAAATAATTTGAACTTTCTTAGGAAATTACTGTTCCAGAATAAAAAAGACGACAGAAAGAAAAACCGTTTGTATGAAAGGTAGCCTGTGGAGCCAGAAAACACGCAAATACGAAAGACGGATGTGGTGCACGCGCTATCTCACCGTGACGTCATTATGTTGACGTCACTTTTCGTTGGCACGTGCTCGGGCTTAGTTAATGTTTTCATCGGTAATTACGGACAATATCGCATTCTAGAAGAGCCAAAGAGTGAACTCAGCAAGCGTTAAGACGTTTCGATGACCCAGAATGGTCCCAATAGCAAAACGATATTTTCAAATCCGTGACGTCACGCTAATGTATGGCATGACGGCGCGAAATCTGAAAAAAGAAAAGAACTTAGAACTACATTTTCTCTTCTAATACTCAACCTATTAGCGGAAAACTAAATTGAAAAAAATTTTTAACGAATGCTTTATTCGCCTAAACTCATTTTAATGTTTGTCTTTGGCGTCCCTTTAAACAGTGATAGTTACGGTACGTCATACAGGCAGTATCATCAAATGTCCAGATGGCGTGTCTCTATGTAGAGAAAATGGGCTTTGATTTAAATAACGCTTTTCAATAAGATACACCGTGTGAAATTGGAAGAAAAAAAGAGACAGCGTGAAAGTTTGCTACTATTTGAAAAAGAAATGTACATACATTAAAAAAGAGCTTTCCCTAGGGATTGAACCACGGTCCTGCTAGATACCAGCGAGACACGTTCCCGCGGCGCCATGAAAGCGTACGCCGGTGACGCTTCTAGCATTGCTGATAAGTACGAGCGCTTTCTTTCTTTATCAAAATTGCCTTCAGGCTCAGCCGCGATCGGACTTTCAAAGGTTTCATAGTGGATGGATTTTCGCAACGTGCTTAACATAGCTCTGTACTATTCTCGCAATGCCAGGTAGGCTTTCTTGCCGACAGAACCCAGTGCGATTCTGTCCAATATCGAACCCGGGACCTTGCGGTCCCGCAAGGGAACGGCGTAGCCACTGCACTACCGAGGCGGATGAAAGGAGCCTCGCTCATTTAGGCTTCTTTCCGACTTTGAACGGTTGGCTTAGGCGCTGCTGCGCCACAAGGAGCAATTAGGGGGAAGGCTATAGATTTCTGATAATATTTATTGACGTTATACAAGGAGATCTAGGGGCACGAGTACGGCGCAGGCGACTTCGCTCTTGAACACAACACACGGTTGCAATGTACCACACGTAAAAATTAACGTGCAGTTACAACAAGGTTGCCTTATCCCATACAAGTCGAAATGGCAGGACGACATTACAAAGGCGCGTTTAAAGCAAGAATGCGAGGAACAGTATCACATAAGAAACTCTCAAGTAACGAGGTCAATTAATTTAGACCACCCGAGGTCGACCCAAGCTACGGATACGTGTGCTTTCGCTAAGGCTCCAAACGGAATCCTTCCCGCGCAATTGGCAACCGAACCTGCGACCTCGTGCCCAGCGGCAGCCGCTTGATTGAAGAAAACGTTCGCTCGTAAAGGCTATCCTGAGCTGTCGACATCGAACCGGCTATCCCGGTCACTTCACAAAGTGCTGTCTTCAACGAGTTGAGCGAAAGATCGTAACCGAACGTTTTAATACACGCTCACTTTTTTTTTTCTGCTTTCCTGTGTAGCGCGTACGGCATGGCTGCTATCCACTGACCGGCAACATTCGAGAGTCCTTCAAGGATAGTGGCGAAAGGAATTTCGTAAAAAAAAAACTTACAAAGCTAAAGGAAACACAGCGTCGTGCGCTACTTCTACAACGAGCACACATATGCCCACGAAGTGTGGCCAGGCCCTTTTTTTTTTCTTTTCACGAGAATATGGTACGCGCTCATTAGTCTGAGTAACCTATCGCATGCGGTGGTACGCGTGTTTTTGAAAGCAATCCTAAAAAAAAAGGAAAGACAGACAGAAAGAAAAATGAAACTAGCAGACACGTGCGACTTTTTGATTCCAATAACTCAATTACTGCGCACAGAACTCGTGCGAAGGCCAACGCCTGCTTCTCTCCATTTGTGATATACAGCAGCGACCGCGCGAACGTGCTCGAAGCTTCTCTCTCTTCTACGCGTGAGCGTACAGGCCCCACATTTGCAGATTTGCGACGTGGGTGTATTAAGCTTAGTGATAAGAGTTGGCATAGCGTCAACAATCAGTTCAGCGGCGCAGCTGTCACGGCGGATGATCATGACGTAGATAATAGGCGATCGGCGCTGCTGATGACGTCATCGGCACAGGTAGCGTCGCGCGGAGCGGATGGCTTCAGCGCCCGACATAACTCGGCCTTCGTAAAGGCACGTGATTAATTCTGTATCGGCGCTTGGAAAGAAATGAAAGTACGCTCACGCGAAATACGGGTTCAATTGGTAAAATGGGGGGGGGGGGGGGGTCTTTCTTTTTCTTTTCTTTTATGCTCGTTTCTGGCCTCACAGTCGCCGTGCCGAAACCCTTTCTTTCGTACTGTGCATCGTTCTGCGTAGCGCGATAAATCCACTCAGCCGAGAATGACACTACAGAGCAAGAAATTCAGTAGGCGCGGACACTGCCATAGAGCCCAGCAGCCGAATCGACTGTAGCGTGCTAAGCCGCCGGCATTAATACCTGAACCACACTTCCGATTTCCGTTTCGGGCGCGCACGTTTTGAACGCTAGCTGGTACGCCTCACACCGGCTGCCCTGATAAAGGCGCGGTTTTTTTTTTTTCGCTTCTACTACTCAACCGCGCGTGGTCTGTGCGCAATCGTTGTATCATCTTCGGAATCTGCCCACGTATGGGGAGTGCTTAAGCCTGCGTAACCTCAACCGCGGGTCGGGCCGGCATTGCACTATCTTCGGCATCGGCCCACGTATGAAAAAAAACTGTTGGTCTATGTCCACGGAGACGAGATCTGCCAGAACTCTAGCCATACACAGCTTCGCTGTAAGAATGATTGCGAACGTTCTTTACAAGCTTCCATCGAATCCGTGCCACGTGAAATTTCATAGATTAGACGCCACACGCCTTGTGAAATTAGGAAATGTTTATTTTGCTCCATATGATAGCTCGTTCCGGGCTTTCTGTGCGTTCATCCAACGCTGCGGCACCAGGTAAGCAGCAGTAGTTGCCGTACGAAGCTCCACCGGACGGCATCGGCTGAAAAAAAAAAGTAAATTACAAGCATGCGTCATTTTAGTATTTAGACCTTATGAAAACGAGGCGTAGGGCGAAACATGCGAAAGTAGTGAATTGGCGGTATTACAAACAAAACAAATTGAGGTTTGCATACACGGAGTCGAAAATACCCGACTAATCCCAAACAATACCATAAAGTATGAAGAGAGCATTTGATTTCCAAGCATGGGAGGGGGGGGGGGGGGAGGCATTCTCAGGCATTATTTCCTGTACTTCAACAGCACAGACACGCGGGCGATTGCGCGTTTCCATAACTTGGCCTCCGCCGACGCGATCATATGCTACGTACACAGAGGTGGCCCAATGCAGGCTTAAAAATTATGGGGATTTACGTGCCAAAAGCCCTTCTGATTATGCGGCACGCCGTAGTGGGGGACTCCGGAAATTTCGACGACCTGGGGTTCTTTAACGCGCACCTAAATCTAAGTACACGAGTGTTTTCGCCCTCATCGAAATGCGGCCGCCGTGGCCGGGACTCGATCGCGCGACCTCCGTGCTTAGCAGCCCAACACCACAGCCACTAAGCAACCACAGCGGGTTCCCACAATACAGGCTTCTCAGCTAAGACCATGCTAGACGCTCGCAGAATGCCTTCTACTCGCACTGAAGACAAATGTGTGGGTGCAAAGCTTGTTATACAGTCGTTCAGAAGACAATTTTGGAGTTACAAATTCATGTTCTTTTTTTTAAGTTTCTCGGCGTTCTAAATTGCGCGTTCTGCCGGCGCAAGCAACACACTCGCGTTTGTTGTCGCCCTAGGCAATCGCTCGTCGCGTTTTGGACAAGCGTGAGCACTGAAAGAAGGTATATGTTGTTGCGGGGCGATAAAAAGCGCCACAAATTTGACCCACTAAGATTCAGTACACGCCAAACTGACTGTCACCACGGCTGAGCTGGTTTTCGCTAAATGCGTCACAACGGCAGACGCGGCGAACGTTATCCCAAGAATAGCGAACTTAATTATAGTGATGTTGGGGGTCAGAGAAAGCGTCGCCAACATGTCCCAGTAAGATTCAGTACACGCCAAGATAACTGCGTCACACGGCCGAGCTGCTTTTCACTGTCACAAAAGTCGAGTGCGGGGAGCGTGCCCAAAAAACTACCCAAATAAGTTACAACAATGTTATGATCCATAGAAATCGTCGCAAACAACTCCCAGTGCGAGTCATTAACTGATATAAACTGCGTCAGTATGGCTGTGCTTTCTTCCGCTAGCTGTGTCACAAGTATCGATACCTGCCGCAAGCCTAATCGCTTCAAATACGTCGCAGACTGTCAAGCAAAATTTCTCAGCATGCCGTTGTCCATTAGGGCAAGGGTGCTATGTGGAAGCGAAGAAGGAACGTAAGGATGCGCCGAGGTTCCAACAAACCAGTCACATAGAAAAAATAACTATAATACAAGTGACGGGTCGCCGAACAGGCCACCTTTACACGCGCAGCCGGCCTCGCTCGCTTCGGTGGCGTGTCTGGCACAGGACGCGTGAATCTGGCTCATCTAGCGTGCCCTTAGCTTGTCGCTAAGTGACGCTAGAAAAATAGGTCGCAAATCATTACTTCATTTGTACGCAAAGCTTTGCCATTCTAGCAGGAAAGAATAAAAAAAACAATGTCTGTTGAATTCATTTCACTTCTTCTTTAGATGCTTGCGGCAGCTAACTAACGGCACTAATTATTGCACTATCCAAGCGTGACGTATTTCCTGTTGCCAGTTTCAGCCGAGTGTCCGTTCTTGTCGAATTTCTTTCTCTATGGTGACACTTCGGTCTTATCCCGCGGCTAACAACGGCTGACTAGGTGGGCGTGTAGTAGTGGTTATAATGCACGACTTCGAGTCACGTAAGCGCTGGTTTGATTCGTCAAACCAACGCGCATTTTTCAATTTTCTTTTATTTAATCAATATCATTCAAAATATGTTTCAACTGGCAAGCAGACTAAGCACATGCAATAGCTGATAAAGCGGTTCCTCTCAGTAACACTTTATGTTTTTACTGGGAACGACAGTTACAAGTTATCAAATGAGCCTGTCACGTTTCCCCGTTTCCTGCAGTCATGAGCTGAACCTGGCGCAGCACATCCGTTACCCGAAGTAAAAAAAAAAAATCCCGTAATTGAGCATATACCCATATCTACGGTAAGTACGCGACGCGCTGGAATCGAACCACTAACCTCACCTGCACTTCAGGTAGTTTGATAAACGTTCGTCGAAACCACTCGGCTACAGCTGGAACAGTCATTTCGGATCACCAGCAGGCATCATGAGTTGATCTGGAGACTGCTTTACGAAAACAGCAATTTTGAAACAACAGTACGACGAGTGCAAGGACGAGCAATACGCACTCTAACTTTTTCTCGCGATGTTACCAACTAAGTAAGCCGCTGTCTTCCAAGTTAAATTTTACCTTTTCATTCTTTACGGGAGTTGAAGTGAGCTACTTGCTTTGATAACATAACACAGAACGAGTCATTTCATGTTTCATTACATTCCACGTCTCACTAAGAAACAAACTTTTGATACTTTAAATTTTCCACCAATAAAATGCATATATTGCAAACGTCTGCTAGTTTTGATTGGAACTAATGTACGGAATAGAATACCACATGAAATTAGGACCTTACAGAACTTATTAGGATAACTGAAAAAAGTACCCTATTTACCTAATGTTTTCTGCTTACCGGGTATAATTTTTTTGATTTTGTGAATTCCTGTGTAACCATTGTGTACTTTGTAGACTTGTGCACATTGTCAAGTGTTGTGTGCTGCTATTCTACTATATTTATCAGCTGAAGAGCCTCACCGCGACCTCTTTGCTGAGCTGTGCTTCCTCAAGGACAGCAGAAGACAGTGTCAACCTTTTTCTTCTTCATACAAAAACGGCTTCTCTCTCTCTCTCTGTAATGTATCTTTTTACTACTTCTCTTTTTCTCTATATTGTACCTATATTTCTGTACCTGTACTAGCCTTTGGCCAAGGGACCACACATATGTCGTATACTACGTTCTCAAATAAAGTGATGCGCAATAAAGAACTCAAAACTTTATCGCCGTTTCTTGACTAGAAGCTGCAGCGAAGTGAAAGCGGGATTCCCTGAAGTTGGCAAAATCCCTACAACATTCCTATCGGCAAAGGAGCTTGTTCAAAGGTCGCCTTCCTTAAATTCATTTATCGACTAACGCAGACATGAATCTTTGCGCGAAATGCATCTCTACGTTGCCCTAACGACGGAAATTCACCTAGGATCCACACTCACATAACACGCGAACTGTAGCAACCCCACCCGTTGTTGCCGCGCGTTATTCGATGCGGTGAGCGCGGGCAGCTTCTCACCGCGCTCGATGCGCGGATCTGTTGCTGAAGTTGGGCGTAGGAGGGTGAGCAGCACGTCTTCGGTCTTCGCAAGGACGTCGGTGGGAGGCAGCCGGCGGGCGCTCGCCGCAAGCACATCGGCGTTCTCGTTGCTTTGCTTGCTTAACACGCACACGGGTAACTATTCCGCTGTGAAGTTGAAATGGACACATGACACAGGTGACAGTTAGTGGACGACAGCGCCGCGGCCACGCGAAAGTGACTACATTGAAGAGACATTTTCGCGTCCGTGCCACACGCGGTCAGTTGATAAGTTGGTCGCGAAATTGTACGTGTCATACTGCAGAACGCACTGCCCCGTGGCAGCTGTCTTGGACTGAACCGATTAAGTGATCAATTATCTAATGCCGGTTGAATAAAGCGTGCGTGCGTGCGTGCGTGCGTGCGTGCGTGCGTGCGTGCGTGCGTGCGTGCGCGTGTGTCAGGAAAGCCGGTTCCGTTATGGATAGCAATAGGAAAGCACTGGTCACGCACTTCTGCTAAATTTTGAATATATGCCAATTCCATTACTTGCCTTGGTATCGATGTCGGCTGTGCGAACAAGAACTGGAGGGAAGATGAGGCGAACACGCAGCTTAAGGGAAAGCGAAGGCACGAGATTCGCCAACACGATGCACAGTGTAGTTCTTCTCAGTGGGACTACACATCGGCTTCTCTGCAAGACAAGACACTGCAAGGAGTGCGCTTTACCATAGCGCAGACCGTGCGAAAAACAGACCAGTTTTGTCAAAAGCAAAGCCTCGCAATGAATAAGTAGTCATCTCTGCAATCCTCTATATCCCAGTCCTCTCATTAAAGTATCACCCACTCTGGTGACCGCCGTCCAGGTGTCAGTAGCCTCGCGGAAAATAATTACAGCGCAGCCTGCAGTAATTTCTCACCCTTCTTCCCTTCTATCTTATCATTTTATTCAACAATACAAGCACATACATGCAATCTATGCTAAGCATTAGCTTCACTGCAAGACAAGTCCTTGCAAGTAGTCGGCTTCACTGCAGCACAGACCGTGGGAAAAAAATTTTAGGCTTGATTTCGCGAAAGATAAGCCTCGCAGTGTGTAAGCAAGGCCACTTTCGAAAGTTTCGTGCCACTAAACGTTCTCCCCGTCCTCCTTTCCTCGGGCCTCGCCCTCCTGTTCGCCTCGTTGCTATTGGACTACGCCTTATGTGACGTGACACCACACTTTCTTCTTTTTCTTTAAGTCGTTTCTTTGGCTGTGGACGCTATGCAGCTTCACTAATGCGTGGACATGATTCATCCTACTGCTGTACCTCGGGTTCTGCCAGTCACAACGACGTGATCGCCTGCTTAAAAGGGTGCTACGTCACGTTATGGTTGCAGTCCAATTGGAAGGAGCCAAATAGGAGAGCGTGCGGCGGGAACAGGAGAAAGAAGGAGAGAAGGCGCATTTGCGCCAAGTTTCGAATGATGTAACTGCGTACGTACAGAGGGGATGTGCCCGAAACGGCGTAAAAATTTTCACACGGTCTGTGCTGTGATGAAGCCTACCTCTTGCTACGCTTTATGTTGCTATACACCCGACATGCCGAAGAGCAGTGTTTGCTCAAATGACATCGAATTTTTTTATTCGCAACCTTTATTATATGTACAGCAATGAAGGCAACGCATAATTTCGTATGTCATTGGGGTCTTTCTGACGTTATTAAAGCACTGTTTATGGGAAGCTTAAGGTTTGGTCCAACTCCTGTGTACCCATGTTACAATATAATTAAATGGTAAATACATAAATGGCTCAATTTTTTCATAGCCCATTGACTTGTACGAGCCACTTATTGGTATGCTTACAACACCATCTGAGTGATGGAGTATTAGAGATCAAGATTACGATGCGCATCAAGTACAATCATCATTTCTCCCTCTCTCTCTCTCTCACACACACACAATAAAAAAGTTGCGTACGTGTAAACATGTCCGATATATAATTATATTAAGAAACATAGAAAACCCTGGAATTGAACCAATGACCTCGCCTTCACCTTATCAGCGAATTTAATCAACGTTCGTCGAAACGACTCGACCACAGCCGCAACAGTCACGCCGATCTACCAGAAGGCACATATACATAATCTTGCGTTCCATCTAGCAACACGTCCAGATATCAGCCACCTTGGCACAACTTTTTTTTTTCTTCGTTGCTTTGACTGTAGCCGCTGTAGTGAGGTAAAAGCGGATTCGTTGAAGTTCGCAAAGTCTGTACAACGTTCTGATTGACGCAGCAGTTTGTTTCTGAACTCTTTACTTGCCGTGGTGACATAGTGGCTTTTGCGCTGTGCTGCTAAGGCTCAGCATGCGGGATCGAACGTGGAGCGCGACTGCCGCATTTAGATGGGGAGCGAAATGAAAAAGCGCCCGTCAACCGTGCATTGAGTGCAAGACACAGTACCCCAGGTGGTCTAAATGAATCCGGAGTTCCTCACTACGGCGTGCCTCTAATCACATCTTGAATTGGGCACGTTGAACCCCAGAGTTTAATTATTTGACCGCCGTCTTTCATTGCCTAAAACACCCCTTTATATTCAGACGGTCTCCGCTCCCAGACCCTCATAGTCAAACTTCGCTAGAGAATTTGGAAAGAATTTTCTTTCGTAAAGAATAGCAGTACTCATTGCGATGCGTGGGTTAGACAGGTACAATCAGTTACCTACGGCGCTTCTCTTTAAAACAAAAAGTTCACGCAGTAACTGCTGCAGAAGTTCCCTAAATACGCTTAAGCGTTGTGCCACTAGCTCATCTCTAGGCAGATAGGTGTCATTGTCAATGTCAGTTTTGGGGGTGGACCAAGTCAACTTTGGTAGAGGGCCAGGTCGGTTTCGAACTTGGGCCATCTCAATTTTCGAATTAGACAAGGTAATTTTTTCGGGCGGGCCAAGTCAATTTTGGGAGTGGTTCAGGTTGGTTTTGAAGATAGTTCAACACAACTGTCGAATTTAGCAAACTAAACTTTTTGAGTGAGGACCACGGCGTCCGTCCCACGCCGTGGCTGTTCACCTTAGGATTTCACAATGCGAGCCGCAGCAGGTGCAGCGCCAGGAACGTGACGTCATCATGGGTCACGTAAGTTTCGGCCCCATCAGATAGGTTAACGCCGGAAGCACGCCAAATTTTCTTCTTCAAGGAGCACATAATGTTTTCGGATTAATAAGCATATCCTCTCTGCTATTCTGTATATCCCATTCCTATCACTCCCCTATTATCTACCCTAGGGAATGTCGTTCGATTCAGCAGCCTACGGTGGATAGCTACAGCATGCTCTGCAGTAATTTCTCGCTCTCCTTCCTTTTATTTTATTTTTATGCTTCAATGAATAATACAAGTACATACATTTTATAGTGTGTACTGGCTTCACGGCAATGCGGGGCACTGCACGCAGTCGGCTTCACTACAGCGCAGACCGTGGGAAAAAAATTGTAGGCTTGATTTCGCGAAAGATAAGCCTCGCGGTGTAAAAGCAAGGCCAACGTTTAAAGTTTCACGCAACCAAACCGTCTCCTCGCCTTTCTCCTTTCCTCGTGTCTGGCGCCCCGTTCTCCTCCTTCCTATTGGACTACATTTCACGTCACGTGACTCCACGCACTCCTCTCTTTTTTTTTTTCCTTTTTTTAATCGCCTCTCTAGTCGCGGACGCCGCGCAGCCTTACTGCTGCGTGAACATGAGTCATCGTACTGCTGTACGTCCGGCTTTGCCGGCCACAGCGGCGTAGAAGCGTGCGTAAAAGGGTGCTACGTCACGCAAAGGTAGTTGTCCAATGAGAAGGAGAAATCTAGGAGCCCGTGCGGCGGGAACAGGAGAAAGAAAAAGAGAAGGTGCATTGGCGCCAAGTTTCAAATAATGTAACTGCATACGCACAGATGTGCCCGAAACGGCGTAAAATAATTTTACCACGGTCTGTGCTGTGGTGAAGCCTACCTGTTGCTAACGCTTTGTACGGCGGCACACCCAACATACCGAAGCGCACTTTTCGCTCAAATGACATGGAATTTTCCTCTTACAAAAAACAAAAAATAAGAGAAATAAATGGTGTATAAGCGAGAGCTCGCACGTGATAAGCACAAAGGAGACGCGCCAGGTAATGCTGCTCATCGGGGTCACCATGCTGCTCTACGTGAACTAACAGTGACGGTGTGCGGGGCCGGCTAACAAACTCTCTCGAGGGAGCACACCGCACGCGAACTATGGATTAATCATGGTTCGCAGCAGCTTCACTGTAACACAAATTAGGGCTAGTAGTCAGCTTCGCTACCACCACAGACCATATGGTAAAAAAAGTTTAGGCAGGTTTTTTGCCGAATGCTAAGCCTCGCATTCAATAATTAGCGGAATCGTTAGAAGTTTTACGCCAGCACACTTGCTCTTCGTTTCTTTTTTTTTTCACTTGTTCGTTCACTCATTCTGCTTCTTCCCATTGGACTACACTTGTCACGTGTCACCAAGCCCATAAGTTGTATCGCCACTTTGATAGCGGGCTCTGTGCGGCCTTGCTACCGCGTGGACATGATGTAAGGAAAAGCAGGGAGGTCTGCTAGATGCGCCTCCGGTTTGCTACCCTACGCGACGAAAAGGAATGAAATGAGAGTGACGGCAGAACGTACTAGCAGTGCGAACACGAGCAACACGCCATTTGATGTTACCGCTGCTTGTAGTGCCACTGATAAGCTAACTGGAAACTCCAGTGAAGGACGAAAAATATGAGTCGCTTATGCGAGCTCCGATGGCATGTTTTCCTCCGAACTAATGTCCCTCTAGATTTGGACGCTTTGGTAAAAGCAGGAAATGTAGCGTCTGGTTCAGGGCGTAGCCTCCCAGACTGGCACTGCGCGCGCCTTACTATATCGGGGGCCATGTTCTCGGCGTAGAGTTTCCAACTAGGGTTACCAGAGGTGCGGCGAATCTTCGTCTACTAACGCTTCTAGCTTTGTTAAACATTCCATAATATGGTACCTGTGGTAACATATTTCACTCGCTAGTCAAATTCAGCAGTCCTACGAAGATACGGAGCAATGAAGATGTCCTTATTAGAACTTTCTTGCTGGTTGAACAAATTTACCACATTGCTCACTCTTTCCCTTTTCTATATTCTCTTTTTCTATTCCCCCGGCGTAGAGTAGCCAACCAGACATTTTCTGGTTAACATCCCTCCATTTCTCTTTCAATCATTTCTCTCTCTCTTGTGTGAACAAGTCTACATAGTTTTCGTTCTTCCTCCATTATTCTGTTGTTTCCGAAAAAAAAAAACATTGTCTAATTTTTCTTACCTTTACGTGGCCGTTGAACCTATTTCGCGTTGAGGTATCCTTTGTTGTTTCTTGATGACCCCGTACTTACCTATACTTATTCAGAAGATCTTCAGTGTTTTCAAAGTTTTGAAACTTTCAGCGCACTTAAGTCGCTGCATTCGTACAAAATCGAAGCTCGTAGCTGAACAGGTTCGTGCAAACAACAGCGTGCGCAAACCAGCTCACGCCAGTGAGCGTAAAAGTATTGGCAGGAACGTGAAGCGTAATGCGCGCAAATACTAGAGTAACAATTTTAATACGTGCTTAAAGCGAAGGGGATAGAAAAGCACTTGAGTACAATTGCAGGCACCATAGCAGGCAAAGTCTTCGACGCAGGATTGACGGTGACGCAACTCAGCACAGATGCCCAATGGGCTAGAGGGAGAGAGCGTTTCAATATTGTCCCATGGATACTTCAGGCACCGCTGTTACTTGTAGAACTATCCAACACACGCGAGTGGCGAGTAATAACGGCCGATGTAAATGTCCGACGAGCATGCAGGGTACAAAGAGCTGTGTTAGAACTGTCGCATGGGCACAGAAGGCGCGTTCTTGGGCCGTGAAGGAGTCTGGAGAACTCACACGGTTACAGTAACAGTGTACAGTAGGACAGTCCGATGAGCAGGCATGGCGCAGCGGGGAAACATAGCGTGACTGTGCAATGAACGTGCAGGGCGTAAGTGATCTGTGGCAAGGCTCCTATATGCATGCACGAAGAACGGAAAGCTCTTGCGGCAAAACAGTCCGGTGGACACATGGGGCACGATCTGTGGCACAGTCTTCCGATGAAGGCCAAGAGCGGTAAGGATCTTCGGGAATATTACCTGGTGAATTCGCAGGGCAACGCAATTCCGAGTGAGGTCGAACCCACGAAGACTCAATGGACGAAGAGTGTCCGTATAGTAGAAATGCCTGGCTTGTTGAACACTGCACGTCAAGGGCTTGTGGTGTAGCAGCATCCGACGACGCCTGGTTTATAGCATGGGCTCATGGGGCACAATGTTTGCACATAGCAACGCTTGACCAGGATACTTCTACCAGCGCCTTGTTTTCTGCAGCATGCTGCTTTGCGCGGAAGACAGGAGCAACAGTCCGGAAAGTTCTGCGGCTTCTACAGCTTCGGGACCACGCAACAGCTCAAGAACGACGCGAGGCCTGCAATCCTCCTTGGCCGCATGCGGGAACACGTTCTTCGAGCAGGGATACATATAATCACGTCAGCGTATCTGAAACGAGATGACGACGACATTGTTAACAACAGGAAGTAAGTGAAGGATAACGTAATCCCAAAGGACCAGCGTCGGTCGAAATTTCGATAATTTCCCACAACGCACATCACTTATGCAATTTCGTCCAAACATAATATTGATCAAAAGCATGGACAACCTGCAGCACAGGGCGCTTTATACCTATACACAACATTCAGATAAAAGGGCAGTGCTGAATACCTTTACTAAATGACATCGCATTATACAGAGGAGTGTGTGCATGCATATATATATATATATATATATATATATATATATATATATATATATATATATATATATATATATATATATATATATATATATATATATATATATATATATATATTATAAGCCTATACACACATTGACAGGGCATGCGTGCATGTGCAGATACGGCTAGAAAATGTCCGTATCCGAGTTTTCTACTCAAATGAAGGAAGCGAGCGTTTGATTTCATTAGCGCAGGAAGAACTTATATTCGCATGCAGTAAGCGGGAAGAAAACTCGCACATAACCAGAGGGTAAAAGAACGCCCCACCACACTCCTTATAATAAACACTGTTCTCATCAACTAGCGCAAGACGTTGAATAATAAAGTCAAATGGCCACTTCAGTTCAAATCTCTATAGTTGCTAGGAATGTCCGAAATACACGAGGACAGCGGAATGATAGCGGGGTGCGGCTCACCAACAGTTCGGGCACATGGCGGCGCACAGGCGAAGGACGCTGAGCCGTCGACAACGGAAAATACTCGTCACTCCCTGAGCGAACTTCGGGTAGTCATGAGAGGCAGGACCATGTGCTGGCCTCAGGTGGTTGGGCATTCCAGGTTCTGCTGGTAGAAGTGCAGAATCTCGGGCCCAGGGCCCGACCGCTCGATCGCGCTCCGGACAGGTGCCGATTTCCCAGGTTCTCCCTCAGATCCGAGCAGCGCCACGACGTTTCAGGGTTTGCTTGCTAGTTTGTTTGTTTGTTTGCTTGCTTGCTTGTTTGTTTGTTTGCTTGTTTGTTTGTTTGTTTGTTAGCTAGCTAGCTTCTGAGAGTGACTCACACCCAGTATGGGGGATTGCCCCACTAATTGGGTCATTTAATAAAAAGATTCAAGGAATCTAAAAACAAGCACTATTGAAAAATACGAATAGCTGAAAGAATGAAGTCAGACGAACTTTTAAGAATTTAGCAAAAGAATCGTCCCGATCCAGTTGTGTATCTCGCAACAGCTGAATCAACATTTCTATGATAGTGTCCCAGAGAAGAGGCTGCGGAAGATGGAATGTCAGGAATCGGTATATTCAATCCCGCACCATGAAATTGCCTTTCTAAAGTATGTTTTCCTAATCTTGAAAGACGGGGACATGACGGGAAGAAGTGTGCCAATGTCTCACACTCAGCACAGTAAGCGCACTAGGAGAAGGGCGTCGCACCAGATCGACGCAGATAATAGTGTAATGTAGGTATCCGACATCTCATTTTTGTAAACGGGACTTCAAATTTTCTATTGTGGCAGCAGTTTCCGCTCTAAGGAAACGACAGGAGTCGGTAATCCATTAAATGTTTTTCATGATAGGTTCAAAGATTCTTTCGTGACTGGGCGTCTCCTGAACCTAAGCAGCAGTTCTGAAAGCTGATACGGGAAGGATCGGAATAATTGGACCCCTAAGGGCCGCTCACGCCAAGCAGTCTGCTAATGCATTAATAACTAATCCTTTGTGACCAGGCACCCATACCAATCTAATTAGTGTTAAGTGAGAGGGTATTAGACAATGAAATGTACGTGATATATGTGTAAGCCACTGTTTGCAGTGAGAGCTGAACATAAAGTTAAAGAATCCGTTACAACTACAACTTCCCAGATTGAGTTCCCTTTTCCTAAAGCCAATGTAACTGCCAGAAACTCAGCTAAAAATACTGGTATGTAGTTAGGAACTCTTAAAGAGAACTACCAGTATAAAAAAGACGAGAAAATTTCTATTCCCGATTTTTCTTCTGATTGTGATGCATCTTTCGCTGTAACGGCGTTTATTTTTATCTCCAATAAGTGATTTCGTAACAGCCCGTTCATTATTTTGTAAGAAAGTAGTTTCGCGTTGTTTGGATATACGTCGTCAAATACAATCAGGAGCTTCCCGCTCGCACTAGCAATAGGAGGGATCTGAGATAATCGTACATAAAGGACCAACAATTGACTGTACGAACAAGACCTGAGGAGTGTGAAACCGAGGCCGGGAAGATTGAAAAAGATATATTACAAGCTCACACACAAATATTATTTGTAATTCCATAGAGGACTCGTACATTTTTAAGAACGTTTGGACAGTTAACAGCCGCAATCTACACAAAAAGACACCGTAGGCGTGCTTCTATATATAGTGCATTGTTGGCAACGACCTTTGGTAAACCGAGGCAGAGGCGTAAAGCTTCCCGTTGCAGAAGAGCAAGGGGATGTAATTTACATGCCCGCACCCCTCAATATAGAACGCATCCAAATTACAAAATTGGCTGTACGGATATTTTATAAATCATCACAAGACAGTACCTCCGCATCTCCGGTCGACTGTTGCCAAGCCTTCTTTAGCAGTCAAACTGCTCGTACTCCTCATTTATTTGTATATTCAGTGTGCTTGCGCCAACTAAGCTGGTTATCATATATTATGCCAAAGTACTTTACCGAGTCTGCCTGAGCTATATTCTGCAGGCGGTAGGTAAGCTCTGTGTGTATTCGATCTCTTATAGGAAGAACCATTATTCAGCATTTTCTGACGTTAAGAGAGAGGCGAATGACATTTATCCAGTTTCCTATGGCGCACAGGCATGTTTGCACTCGGCTACATAAACAGTGGATGTCATTGCCTGATGCAGAAAACGCGATGTGTGTACATGTGATGTTCATATGTGTATATGCCATTATGACAAAGTAAAGAGCTTAGTAGTAGGTTAAAACAGTAAAGGTGAAGTGACAGCTCCTTGTGGAACCCCACGCTACTGTCTATGTCCCTTTGAAGAAAATCATTTCACAGAGCCATAAAATTACGTCATTATTTTATTATATTTTGGCAAATCACGGTTTGTTGATTGAATCTACAATATCGTTGACTTTTGATTTATCCAAAGTTACTAGAGCTGCAATTTGTCTCTGGCGTTTTGCTACATCTATACGGTTGTCCAGGTTCACATGAATTTGCCAAATGGAACAGAAAGATCTATAACTAATTTGACAAGGGCTGAGTGCATCTTTGTCCTCCACTAATTTCATAAGACGAATATTCACAATCCTTTCTATTAATTTAACCAAATGTGAGGTTAGAGCAATCGGTCGATTGTCCGGCGTGAATCCGTCCCCGTTATTCTTAAGAACCGGAATAATTTTAGCGAGTTTCCAACTGGAAGGTATCCACGAAAACGGAATAGAATAGTTTATTACGCCTAAAAGGTCCTCTGGAGACGCCTTGAATAAAATTTTAAACATTTCTGAGGTTACTCCATCCGCAACAGGGGCGGAATATGGCAGCCAGTTCCAGCATAATGTTCTCTGCAAAATCGTCTGACCGGATTCGCAACTTAGTACATAGAGATAATAAGGAAGTGAATCAACTATTTAAACTCTTCACGATTTCTTCTGTCATTTTCGTCATTTCTGCTCCAGTGAGAACCATCGATCCAATTTTAGTCGGTCACGGCACTATGTTTCTGCTACGAAATTAATTGAGAAGTATGTTCGTTTTTACATTTTGATAGATAATTGAAATGTTTGCAATCACAGTCATATCTTGCTTTTCACAGTCATATCTTGCTAAACATACTGTTTAGAAACAGTATGTTTAAATACAGTTCTGTAGAATCTATAATCCTTCCAATTTTTGGGACACTGGTAATATAGCAACTTATTCCAGGCTGCTTTTCTTCTTTCATAATCACGTGAACAGTCGGTATTCCACCCAAGGACTGTAGGAGTAACCTTTACCAGATCTAACTGCAAATCCCAATTGTTTGCTAGGCTTCTCAAGTGCAGAGTAAATAACCGTCGTTTTTTGTTCATTGGAAGCATCTGACAAGGATTAAAGCACAGACAGCAAAGACTTCTTGAATGTATTTTAGTTTACAAAAATTCCAACAAGGTTATCTGTAGATGTAACAGAGCAGGCTATTTCAAAGAATAGTGGCAGATGGTCATTATTAGAGGCAAAATCAACAGCCGGCTTCGAAGGCACAGAGAGTACGATTAGAGAATAGGAGATCGATTGAAGACTGATTTTGCCACGCACAAATTTAGCTGACCGTAAATTTTCATGAGAAAGGTTATTGTCTAATGACCATTTCTACAAGCGGTTACCGCACGAATCTGTCTTTAAATGCCATGTAACATGATATGAATTGAAACCCCGATTAAATAAAAGATCACGCCCACAGCTAGCTAGAAAACTGTCGAGCGAGCTAGTGTCCAGCACACCGGAAGGGAAATAGGTATTTACGATATCAAGTGGGCCATATACAGGAAGAATGAGTTCTGTAGTAAGAATTTTGCACTCACATTTCATCAGTTCAAATATAATTTTAGCTTTACGGCATATTTTAGGAGAAATAAATATTATTAGTCCACCCTCTCTTATCGGTTGGTCTAGCCAAAAAAGAGCTCCAAAAATCTTGAAGGGAAACTTTTCGCCATTACCAACAAAGTTTCCTGTATTATTATTATATCTGGATTAAGTTGGTTAGTAAGAAAAACAGATCTGATAATATTGATATATACGGCAGATGATATTGAGCGGCAGTTCCACTGAAGTACCGTCAACGATCCTATGATAAAGAAGATACTGCAGTCGAAAGAGACGTCTTCGATGCACTTTCCTTGAAAGTAAACTTAGACTGGCATTTCTAACGGGGAAATGGGGAAGAATCCTCAATGATAGTCAACAAAGCTCTTTTTTTAGCCCGAGCGTTATGTTCTGCATCTTCAATTTCTGAATCCTGTGTAATCTAGTTGTCAGAAGCAGAGTGGGCGGGAGGGGAACTAGTAGATGCTGAACCACCTCCAGAGTTGATTGTCCCCATGCTTCCATCGCTAGACTGTTGTCCCGAGCCTATCAGCTTATTTGCAACAAGCAGCTTCCAGTGCCTGTCTTCTTCTTTTTCTTCTTTTACGCCTACTATCGTGCATGGTCCTTAATGGTCACCTTCTTCTTTATATTTTGTTTTGACGGCGCGTGAGATATCGCGCCGTCGCGGTATTCCTACACTCGTCCATTCGTTGTTGATGTTAAGTCGTCCTCGCCGCACTGCTCTCGTTACGTACACCACTGGCGTCGCGCACTGTCACTCCCCGATCACTTAACTCACGACAAGTGTGCAGTCCCAGGTCAGAAAGAGAGCAACGGGTGTAAGAACGAAAACAGTCCCTATGCAGCCCGCTGTCCTTGCCCATGTTGTCAAGTGAGCCAACGGAAACGCCATTCTCTGTATCAATGCAGTATACATGGTTGGAAGTTTATGCCCTGTCCGTTGAACTATATATGAAGGGCAGAGCTTTGCCTCACCGTGAGAAAGTAACGCGCAATTTAAAAGGACGAGTATTTACCATTATTGCTACAAAGTGACAGCAACTTCTGCTCGGTCGTGGTGTCGCGATAATGTCGATGGTGCCAGGTCCGGCATTACGAGGCGAACTTTAGTATCGAATTTCCCAACTTCCGCACTTAATAGAGTAGAAACGCGCGGTAAAGCTTTTACAACAGTACAGTGAACAGCTCTACGTGTGCGTGCGTGCGTGTGCGTGTGTGTGTGTGTGTGTGTGTGTGTGTGTGTGTGTGTGTGTGTGTGTGTGTGTGTGTGTGTGTGTGTGTGTGTGTGTGTGTGTGTGTGTGTGTGTGTGTGTGTGTGTGTGTGTGTGTGTGTGTGACCTGGCAGTCGATCTAGTGGTCAGTCCCACGGTTGTCCATCATACGGAGGCCGCTCGGCGGCCCGCACAGCCATCTCCTCTCTGAGCGCGTCCAGCAGTACCCGACGTTCTTTGGGAGCAGCATCTTTGAGCAGGATCTGCGCCGAACGTCACAGCGAGTTCACCAGCATCGCCTCCGGGTCCATTCCCCGAGGCGTGGTCCGGACCCGCAGGTCGTATCCAATGGCCCTTGTCGGGCACTGCTGCTTCGTGGCCTTCGTGAAGTGGTCGCCGGCCAGCGGCACTCTGGCCGGGTGGCCCATGTTGCCCGCAGGTGCGGCCGTCCTCGCAGCTGGGCGCGCACTTGCCAGCCACGAAGTCGTCGTAGCTCTTGCACGAGCGCGTCGGGAAGTCGCACTCGCGCACCGACTCGGCGTAGAACTCGGTGGCCTTCGAGTGCGAGCAGGCTGCGAGAAATGCATGCAACAACTCGTAAAAGCGCTATGGAGGCTGGCCGGAGGGTCCCACAAACACTCTTATAAACACTTACCACTTATTTCCCGGTTATAGGCGAAAAAGTCTTTTTTTTTTTCGAATATTTTTCAGTCAAATCGAACAGCGTTCCACATGAAATCATGAAATATACGAAACGGCGTTCGATAAATTTGAACTTTATTATATTCGCATAACATAAGAATGCGCAACTGTGTCCAAGACAAATGGCCACCGTTATCCGGAAGTGTTCCGAATATCTGCCCTTACCGTCTTCCACATCTCTGTAACTGGAAATATGCTTAAATAAGAGTTGAGCTGTCTTCATAAATTACTCTTCTACAATGCCGATAAAAGAAACCCACCCTCAACTTGAAAAGAGACTTGATAAGCCAGAAAAGGTGCAAGAACTAAACACAGGGACGGAATGCAACAACGCTTAGTGGGTATGCGTGTTCCTCTTCTTTTGTGTTATGTGACTCAATGAGCTTTCGACAAGCAAGGATATTCCTCACCAACTCGCAGAATCTTCATCATTAACGCTCGTGTACCACGCATCGTGTGCACGGTACACTAAGCCCCCGTGGTCAAAGTAGTCCTTGGCCCCGCTTATCACTACGGCGTCCTTCGAAACCCGCTAGGCAGTGTCGGGGCGTCAAACCCCACAATGTTTTTTTTTAACATTAATGATAATCGCACTGTTTCGTGCGGTATCATATACTGGAAAGCATTCTCAGATAATGGTATAAAGAAAGGCGTGCAAGTAATCTGCTTCGAAGAAGCGAGTCGCTCCTTCCTGCTTTCTTTATGTGTCTTGCCTTCTGTTATGGTGTGGCGACGTTGCGTTCAATCCTGGCCCTCCTAATAAACCTACTCATTACAATAGCTCCGAAAATGAGGCAGATAGTCAGAAGGCAATCTTGCGGCATTTGCAAGATATATAGGGCCCGTCAGAATGCGGTCACCGTGGACGGGATTCGATCCCACGACCTCACGCTTAGCAGCCTAACACCAAGACAGGGCGGGTATCTTGGAATCTATATAACATCTGATCAAACCTGGAAAACTGACGTCAGCGTAATAATTAATAACGCTAATCGCATGTATTTCAGTAAAATTTCAATAAGCCTCCTACAGATCTAAACTTGCTTCTTTACAAAACCCTCGTGCGCCCCAAAAACAGCCGCGGCTGCTTGGAGTCCTGATCGCGATAACCTTACTAAATGCACTTGAACTGGTTAAGAACAGTGCCACTTCCTTCATACTGGCCAATTATCTTCGTGCACCCAGCGTAACAGCAATGAAAGCCAGTTTATCACTGTCACATACAAAGCTGCGCAGAAAAGTTTTTCGCTTATGCTTATTTTGCAGGGTTTATTATCATCATCATCTACACGCTGAGCTCACCTCGGCGCCTGCGTACCTTTCATCGCGGGTTGACCACATATAATAAAGTTTTATGTGTACATCCTCTTGATGAACGGGGGCGAGTTAAATGAAAGTGAGCCTACCCACCCTGCGCGATGGCTCGGTTCATTATCTGCGAGGCATGACGCGTAGCCCACAGGCATCTTCCATTTACAAAAGCGACACGAAGATGTGAGGGTAAATGTTCTTTAATGCTCTCATACACTGGATTGAACATGGTTGCGGGACGTAATGGACACTTCAGAAGTTAAGCAGCGGGTTGCCATTAAATGTTTTGACAGCTGAAGGTGTTTCCCAAAAGGCAATTATTCACCGTATGGCTGCCGTGTACGTTGAACATTGCATTTCATTGGCCACTGTGAAGCATTGGAGCAAACGGTTGAAAAAGGACGTGAAAGTTGCAAAGACGATTAAAGACCGGGCCGAAGCTATCGTGCAATCACCCCCAACACAAGTGCAAAAGTTGATGAGCTGATGAGACAAGAACGGAGGATAAACATCGATGAACTGGCAGAGCGTGTGAACGTCAGTCGCGGTTCGGTTCACACCATAATTCGAGAACATCTCGGTCATAGGCTCTTGTGTGCGTAATGGATGCCCAAGATTTTGAACCACCGCCAGAAGAAGGTTCTGCGCTGCCTTAACTCATCTGATCCGGTATCACAATGAGGGTGACGACTTCTTGTCTGCAATTGTGATCGGGGACGAACCATGGTGCCACTACTACGAGCCTGAAACACGACGGCAAAGCTTACTGCGGAAACATTCGAGTTCACCGCCCCCAAAGAAAGCAAAGGCCGTCGTTTTCGCCGGAAAGGTGTTGCTTACTACTTGTTTTCGATCGTCAGGGGTCATTACTGATAGAATTTTCTAAAGCCGGAGAGAATATCAATCGTTTCCGATATTGTGAAACGCCAGATCGGCTGCGTGTCGCAATCGCGGTCGCAGAATCGAATCCCGGCCACGGCGGCCGCATGTCGATGGGGGCGAAATGCGAAAACAACCGTTTACTTAGATTTAGGTGCACGTTAAGGAACCCAGGCGGTCGAATTTTCCGGAGCCCTCCACTACGGCGTGCCTCATGAATAGAAAGTGGTTTTGACACGTAAAACCCCATAATTTAATTTTCAATTGTTTCACAATGCCCGTCCCCACGTCGCTGATGTGGTTAATACAAAACTGGCAAAGTTCAAGTGGGAAACGCTGCAACATCCGCCATACAGCTAAGAGCTGTCGCCTTGCTACTTTCACCTTTTGGGGCAAATGAAAAAAACAGCTTAAGGGAAACATATTCGTGTCGGACGATGACGTGAAAGAATCAGTTGCAGATTTGTTGAAGCAGCAACCTAAGGAGTTTAATGAGACGGGAATCACCCGACTCGTAAGTCAATGGGATAAATGTCTAAATGCTGATGCAGACTGCTTTTAAATTAAGTACCCCACTTGTCATATATTTGCATTGGCTCACTTTCATTTGACTCGCCCTCGTATATGTTGCAGAACGGCTTTATATAGCGATACACGGCCGCTGACAGCGGTCCCTGCGTAATACATTGGAATAAATGACAGATTCATAAAGATTTTTCACTGGCCGTTCCATATGTAGAATATGTAAACAAGGTTCTTGAATGACAAAGTTTAATTAACATATTTGTCCTCAACTTGTTCATTTATGGCGTTTACATTTTTAATATCGGTGGCATGCACTGCTTTCCTGGCTTCGAACTGATACAATTCTAAGCATCGCGTGACACTTTCTTTACTTACTAAAAAGACAAAAACATGGAAGCATTGATATCAGTTATTTTGAGCGCCATTTATGGCAGATACGAGTATATCTTCTCAATAAAAATACATATAATAATTGTTTGGACAGTTCGTAGCGTTCAAGAATTCGTTTGCAGCATCTTTGGAAATGGCAATGCAGTTATTATTCAAGCATTTGATCTCTCGACAAATTGTTTAAAACGAAGCTTTAGCTCGGGCTCAACTCCGACGCGGCCTGTTCAAAAAAATGTAAACGCAGAAACGCTCTTCTGAGATAACCCCTGGATCACTTTTAATGGAATTTGTTGAATTTGAGAAAGTTAACTTCTAGTATGTGTTGGAAGCGGAAGTTCAATTTAGGGCCTGAATTTTGTTTAAAATATTTTGAAAAACTTGAAAGTGCGAAAAAAATGGAAGGACGACGTTCACAAACTAAAAGCTCTTCATCAAAAGCAGATATCGCGGTTCTTCAAACGGCATCGATTATAAGAGTCAAAGCAGACAAATTCGTTACGTCAATTTGTATCTTACGTGAATTACTTACGTGGTGCACAAGGGTTCTGCAAAAGCAGTATTTCGATAATGCTAAATTGTTTGAGATTCATTTGTAAAATATCAATTTTGTCCTCTGTAGATGTACTATTAGATGCGATTTACAGAATTATGATATTATTTTTCATTGTAGAGTTACAGAGTTTCAAACGTGATAATTTCGGTTTCCCAAAATTTGAGATTTGGGCCAATTTTTGATACAAAAGTGACAAAAATTCCAAACCAGAAGACAGTAGAATATAAGTTTATCTTTTAAATACAACAAACCTCATCAAATTACGTGCAGTGGTTGCCGAGAAAAACTAATTCACCTTCTACATGTATTTAGATAAGAGCATCCGAGATAAAGGTTCCTCTTAAAGAAGAGGCCTAGCTACAACGTGAGCCCCCTCCCCCCCTCCCCCCTCCCCCCCCTCCCCCGAACGAAATTTCTGGCTACGCCACTGCTGCATACGTACTCTGCTATCCACGGTGGCCTAGGTTTAACATAGTTTTTCAGGTCCGTCCACAGTCGCCTGTTATTTTCTGCTTCCAAGCCGTCCGGAATCCTCCAGCTGACACTGAAACGTGCAAAATTCGAAGTTGAGTCGAATGCAAAATATTCGGAACATGTGGTGCCCATCAAACATCTTCAAAGACAGAGCGCTTCTGCACTCCACGATAGGCGTATTCCTTAATCACGATGGAACCATAAACACAAACGTCTGGTAGCGCATCTCCAAATAAACACAAAGGACAGCTTAGTAAAGGCAATTTTTTTTTTGTTTTTCTAAACGAAGGCTCACCTGAGAAACCGCAGCAAGGCATTCTGGCAACAACCGCTGTTATCTCGAGAAGCCTCATTCTAAATGTCCCCACTCGGAAGTGAAATGATCATGCTGGAACCTTTCAGAGAAGGATAGAGCCCACCCCGAACCTACAGACATAAAAAGGCATGCCCACTATATTAAAAGGAAATAAGGCAACTCAGATTGATTACTTGAGCGGCTACAGCAAGTCAATGTGTGCGACTGCCACATATACATCGCCAAAGCTCTTTTACAGTCTACTACTGGCAAATACCACGGCCAGAATGATAACACCAACACAAAAGCAAACTTGTGGTAGTTGATCTACAAATATAGCAAGACAGCTTTGTAAAAGCAAAAGAACTACGAAAGATATTCATCATTGAATAACAGGCGAGGAACATTGGCGGAAAAAGCACTTCTTCCTCACGAGAGCAATGCTATACGACCGCCCTCTTCAATGACCACTGTGGAAAGCTTGAGAAAAGAATATATTTTATAGCGAATCTGCTGCTATCTAAAGGTGAGAGTAGCTTCGTCAAACTGAATTAAAGCAACCGAATTTTTTCACCTGAGCAGCAGTTGAAGGTCAGTGGGCTCCAACAGCAGATGTCCATCACAAGAATATTTCTTAACTCCACCAGTAATCACTTCCATGATCTCGACGAAACCATCCAGAAAAACAAAAGCTGTATGTAGATGATCTAAAGATTTAAAAGAAAACAAAAGCTAAGTCAAAGCAGAGAACAACATGTAACGATGCTAACCTTAGCCGAAGGAACGAGGCAATATGGTGGTAACGGCCCTCTTCACGAGTCAATCAATGCACTGCACGACTAGGTCTTGCGATGGTCATGGTGTAGCCGTCCCGGCAATGGTATACTTGAGACCGAGTCTGCATATATTCAACATGAAGAGCTACTTAGTCCATGGAAATTAAGTTAACTCACATTGTTTACCTGTCAACCAGCGCCAAAAAAGGTGTGCAGCAACACCGTTGCTTTCGTCATCAGTCCACTGCGACACTCCATGGCTGGACGATACGGCGATAACCTTCGATTAGTTCATACGATTCCATGCTCCAGGAAGTACATCTAGATACATCCGGGAATAGAGCTTAGTAAAAATAGAGTGACCAGTCAAACTTATGCACTCTGGATCAAACTGAACGTCAACACTACTGATATCGCTGCATACGTACTCTGCTATCCACGGTGACGAAGCTTTCACATAGTTATTAAGGTCCGTCCACAGTCGTCGGTTATTTTCTGGTTCCAAGCTGTCCGGAAACCTCCAGCTGACAATGAAACATGCAAAATTCGAAGTTGAGTCGAATGCAAAATATTCGGAACGCCAACACATTATCGAAAAGTAAACACGGTCATTGAGGAGATTACCTGAGAAGTGCCAGCCAACACAATGGCGGTCGCAGGAGTCACTGAGGTCTTGCGATGGTCATGGTGGAGCCGTCCTGGCAATGCTATACTTGAGACCGAGTCTGCATATATTCAATATGAAGAGCTACTTAGTCCATGGAAATCAAGTTAACTCATATTGTTTACCTGTCAAGCAGCGCCAAAGAAGGTGTGTAGCAACACCATTGCTTTCGTCATCAGTCCACTGCGACACTCCATGGCTGGACCACACGATGATAACCTTCGATTAGTTCATACGATTCCATGCTCCAGGAAGTACATCTGGATACATCCGGGAATAGAGCTTAGTAAAAATAGAGTGACCAGTCAAACTTATGCTCTCTGGATCAAACTGAACCTCAACACTACTGATATCCTTTCATACGTACTCTGCTATAAACGTTGACGAAGCTTTCACATAGTTTTTAAGGTCCGTCCACAGTCGCCGGTTATTTTCTGGTTCCAAGCTGTCCGGAAACCTCCAGCTGACACTGAAACATGCAAAATTCGAAGTTGAGTCGAACGCAAAATATTCGGAACGCCAATACATTATCGAAAAGTAAACACGGTCATTGAGGAGATTACCTGAGAAGTGCCTGCCAACAGAATGGCGGTCGCAGGAGTCACTGAGGTCTTGCGATGGCCATGGTGGAGCCGTCCTGGCAATGGTATACTTGAGACCGAGTCTGCATATATTCACTATGAAGAGCTACTTAGTCCATGGAAATTAAGTTAGCTCATATTGTTTACCTGTCAAGCAGCGCCAAAGGTGTGTAGCAACACCATTGCTTTCGTCATCAGTCGACTGCGACACTCCATGGCTGGACCACATGATGATAACCTTCGATTAGTTCATACGATTCCATGCTCCAGGAAGTACATCTGGATACATCCGGGAATAGAGCTTAGTAAAAATAGAGTGACCAGTCAAACTTATGCTCTCTGGATCAAACTGAACCTCAACACTACTGATATCCTTCCATACGCACTCTGCTATCCACGTTGACGAAGCTTTCACATAGTTTTTAAGGTCCGTCCACAGTCGCCGGTTATTTTCTGGTTCCAAGCTGTCCGGAAACCTCCAGCTGACACTGAAACATGCAAAATTCGAAGTTGAGTCGAATGCAAAATATTCGGAACGCCAACACATTATCGAAAAGTAAACACGGTCATTGAGGAGATTACCTGAGAAGTGCCAGGCAACAGAATGGCGGTCGCAGGAGTCACTGAGGCTAGACGCACAACCACGGACCACGAACAGTTAAATCCGAAAATTGCAGAGCACTGCGAAGCCCTTACTCGGGCTGTGTTCGGAGTGGGGTGGCCAATCTGCAAAAATATAAGGCTCGAAACACTTGTTAATAAGGTGAGCACAAATGTGTTATATCCCAGAGTGATTGCAGCCAAGTGAACAGTCCATGAGCTGGAATCCCCGTTGTTATTCATAATTACAATATTTGTCGATAAATGGTCAGTCACACTACCTTTGCTGCAACGGAAGTGCGATGTGTCGCAGACCGTAGGCAACGTCCTTTCTTCGCAGTTGCTAGATGGTGTGGGCGAGAATTCCGAATGCCTTTGCGACTAGGATCAATTTATCGATCAAGAGCACTTTTCGCGCACGGGCATTCCTTGACACGATAAAATGACTTCGTTGCAAGTGCATTCGGAAGAGGCCAATGTCCGTAACGCAAACGTAAGGTGCAAACCCTATCTGCTAGTTCAGCCCAAGGAGCGCTGAACCTAAAGCTAATACGCGACGTAGCTCCTCACGCTTCCGTCACTGACAAGACCTCTAGTGGTGATGCTCTAAGGAACCTGAGACCGAATAGTATACTGTGCACTGACAATACTGTGGTATGGAATGTCTAGCTGCTTTCAGTTAATGCTCAAGTGAAGCTTCAGCTAATGAAAATTAGGATTGTGTATTGAAACGGTTCCTTGGACACATTCCACCCTCACCACGAGGCTATTGGCCTCGTACACTCACTCTGCGATGGGATGCTATGAAGCTGGAAGCTGGAAGCTAGAAGCCAGTTCTGTATCCGCATTGTTCAGTCAAACTCCACTTCGAACTTGCCCAATCACCTCCAGAGGCCACTGAGAAGTTTGAGACCACAGATTTAGGGGTGCGCCGAAATTGCCAGACAAAATTACATCCGTAACAGAACAGTAAAATAATGTACGCGATCACCAAACTCGCGCCTGCCATACACGGCGGTGGTGCATTGAGTCTCCTTAAAAGCGCAACGTTGCCCCACTTGACACCTTGTACATTCAATGCTAACAAACGAACTGGGGCCAATACTAGATCATTCATCACAAAATTAAACTCAACGCAGTACATTCGCGAATGCTTAAGGCAGCACAAGATTGCTAAAATCAAATTGATGTAAGTAAATTTATTTGCTCATCTGAGACAGAGCTGCTAGAGCATCTGGTGCCCATCAAACATCTTCAAAGACAGAGCGCTTCTGCACTCCACGATTGGCGTATTCCTTAATGACGATGGAACCATATACACAAACGTCTGGTAGCGCATCTGCAAATAAACACAAAGAACAGCTTAGTAAAGGCATTTTTTTTTTGTTTTTGTAAACGAAGGCTCACCTGACAAACCGCAGCGAGGCATTCTGGCAACAACAGCTGTTATCTCGAGAGGCCTCATTCTAAATGTCCCCACTCGAAAGTGAAATGATCATCATGGAACCTTTCAGAGAAGGATAGAGCCCAGACCGAACCTGCAGACATGAAAAGGCATGCCCACTGTATTAAAAGGAAATAAGGCAACTCAGATTGATCACTTGAGCGGCAACAGCAAGTCAATGTGTGCGACTGCCACATATATATCGCCAAAGCTCTTTTACAGTCTACCACTGGCGTATACCACGGCCAGAATGATAACACCAACACAAAAGCAAACTTGTGGTAGTTGATCTACAAATACAGCAAGACAGCTTTGTAAAAGCAAAATAACTACGAAAGATATTCATCATTGAATAACAGGAGAGGAACATTGGCGGAAAAAGCACTTCATCCTCACGAGAGCAGTGCTGAACGACTGCCCTCTTCAATGACCACTGTGGAAAGCTTGAGAAAAGAGTATATTTTATAGCGAATCTGCTATCTAAAGGTGAGAGTAGCTTCGTCAAACTGAATTAAAGCAACCGAATTTTTTCACCTGAGCAGCAGTTGAAGGTCAGTGGGCTCCAACAGCAGATGTCCATCACAAGAATATTTCTTAACTCCACCAGTAATCACTTCCATGATCTCGACGAAACCATCCAGAAAAACAGAAGCTGTATGTAGGTGACCTAAAGATTTAAAAGAAAACAAAAGCTAAGTCAAAGCAGATAACAACATGTAACGATGCTAACCTTAGGCGAAGGGACGAGGCAATATGGTGGTAACGGCCCTCTTCACGAGTCAATCAATGCACTGCACGACTGGTTCTTGCGATGGTCATGATGTAGCCGTCCCGGCAATGGTATACTTGAGACCGAGTCTGCATATATTCAACATGAAGAGCTACTTAGTCCATGGAAATTAAGTTAACTCATATTGTTTACCTGTCAAGCACCGCCAAAAAAGGTGTGCAGCAACACCGTTGCTTTCGTCATCAGTCCACTGCGACACTCCATGGCTGGACGATACGATGATAACCTTCGATTAGTTCATACGATTCCATGCTCCAGGAAGTACATCTAGATACATCCGGGAATAGAGCTTAGTAAAAATAGAGTGACCAGTCAAACTTATGCACTCTGGATCAAAGTGAACCTCAACACTACTGATATAGCTGCATACATACTCTGCTATCCACGGTGACGAAGCTTTCACATAGTTTTTAAGGTCCGTCCACAGTCGCCGGTTATTTTCTGGTTCCAAGCTGTCCGGAAACCTCCAGCTGACACTGAAACATGCAAAATTCGAAGTTGAGTCGAATGCAAATTATTCGGAACGCCAACACATTATCGAAAAGTAAACACGGTCATTGAGGAGATTACCTGAGAAGTGCCAGCCAAACGAATGGCGGTCGCAGGAGTCACTAAGGTCTTGCGATGGTCATGGTGGAGCCGTCCTGGCAATGCTATACTTGAAACCGAGTCTGCATATATTCAATATGAAGAGCTACTTAGTCCATGGAAATCAAGTTAACTCATATTGTTTACCTGTCAAGCAGCGCCAAAGAAGGTGTGTAGCAACACCATTGCTTTCGTCATCAGTCCACTGACACTCCATGGCTGGACCACACGATGATAACCTTCGATTAGTTCATACGATTCCATGCTCCAGGAAGTACATCTGGATACATCCGGGAATAGAGATTAGTAAAAATAGAGTGACCAGTCAAACTTATGCTCTCGGGATCAAACTGAAACTCAACACTACTGATATCCCTGCATACGTACTCTGCTATCCACGGTGACAAAGCTTTCACGTAGTTTTTAAGGTCCGTCCAACGTCGCCGGTTATTTTTTGGTTCCAAGCTGCCCGGAAACCTCCAGCTGACACTGAAACATGCAAAATTCGAAGTTGAGTCGAATGCAAAATATTCGCAACGCCAACACATTATCGAAAAGTAAACACAGTCATTGAGGAGATTACCGGAGAAGTGCCAGCCAACAGAATGGCGGTCGCAGGAGTCACTGAGGTCTTGCGATGGCCATGGTGGAGCCATCCTGGCAATGCTATACTTGAGACCGAGTCTGCATATATTCAATATGAAGAGCTACTTAGTCCATGGATATTAAGTTAACTCATATTGTTTACCTGTCAAGCAGCGCCAAAGGTGTGTAGCAACACCATTGCTTTCGTCATCAGTCCACTGCGACACTCCATGGCTGGACCACACGATGATAACCTTCGACTAGTTCATACGAGTCCATGCTCCAGGAAGTACATCTGGATACATCCGGGAATAGAGCTTAGTAAAAATAGAGTGACCAGTCAAACTTATGCTCCCTGGATCAAACTGAACCTCAACACTACTGATATCCCTGCATACGTACTCTGCTATCCACGGTGACGAAGCTTTCACATAGCTTTTAAGGTCCGTCCACAGTCGCCGGTTATTTTCTGGTTCCAAGCTATCCGGAAACCTCCAGCTGGCACTGAAACATGCAAAATACGAAGTTGAGTCGAATGCAAAATATTCGGAATGCCAACACATTATCGAAACGTAAACACGGTCATTGAGGAGATTACCTGAGAAGTGCCAGCCAACATAATGGCGGTCGCAGGAGTCACAGAGGTCTTGCGATGGTCATTGTGGAGCCGTCCTGGCAATGGTATACTTGAGACCGAGTCTGCATATATTCACTATGAAGAGCTACTTAGTCCATGGAAATTAAGTTAACTCATATTGTTTACCTGTGAAGCAGCGCCAAAGGTGTGTAGCAACACCATTGCTTTCGTCATCAGTCGACTGCGACACTCCATGGCTGGACCACATGATGATAACCTTCGATTAGTTCATACGATTCCATGCTCCAGGAAGTACATCTGGATACATCCGGGAATAGAGCTTAGTAAAAATAGAGTGACCAGTCAAACTTATGCTCTCTGGATCAAACTGAACCTCAACACTACTGATATCCTTCCATATGCACTCTGCTATCCACGTTGACGAAGCTTTCACATAGTTTTTAAGGTCCGTCCACAGTCGCCGGTTATTTTCTGGTTCCAAGCCGTCCGGAAACCTCCAGCTGACACTGAAACATGCAAAATTCGAAGTTGAGTCGAATGCAAAATATTCGGAACGCCAACACATTATCGAAAAGTAAACACGGTCATTGAGGAGATTACCTGAGAAATGCCAGGCAACAGAATGGCGGTCGCAGGAGTCACTGAGGCTAGACGCACAACCACGGACCACGAACAGTTAAATCCGAAAATGGCAGAGCACTGCGATGCCCTTACTCGGGCTGTGTTCGGAGTGGGGTGGCCAATCTGCAAAAATATAAGGCTCGAAACACTTGTTAATAAGGTGAGCACAAATGTGTTATATCCCAGAGTGATTGCAGCCAAGTGAACAGTCCATGAGCTGGAATCCCCGTTGTTATTCATAATTACAATATTTGTCGATAAATGGTCAGTCACACTACCTTTGCTGCAACGGAAGTGCGATGTGTCGCAGACCGTAGGCAACGTCCTTTCTTCGCAGTTGCTAGATGGTGTGGGCGAGAATTCCGAATGCCTTTGCGACTAGGATCAATTTATCGATCAAGAGCACTTTTCGCGCACGGGCATTCCTTGACACGATAAAATGACTTGGTTGCAAGTGCATTCGGAAGAGGCCAATGTCCGTAACGCAAACGTAAGGTGCAAACCCTATCTGCTAGTTCAGCCCAAGGAGCGCTGAACCTAAAGCTAATACGCGACGTAGCTCCTCACGCTTCCGTCACTGACAAGACCTCTAGTGGTGATGCTCTAAGGAACCTGAGACCGAATAGTACACTACTGTGCACTGTCAATACTGTGGTATGGAATGTCTAGCTGCTTTCAGTTAATGCTCAAGTGAAGCTTCAGCTAATGAAAATTAGGATTGTGTATTGAAACGGTTCCTTGGACACATTCCACCCTCACCACGAGGCTATTGGCCTCGTACACTCACTCTGCGATGGGATGCTATGAAGCTGGAAGCTGGAAGCTAGAAGCCAGTTCTGTATCCGCATTGTTCAGTCAAACTCCACTTCGAACTTGCCCAATCACCTCCAGAGGCCACTGAGAAGTTTGAGACCACAGATTTAGGGGTGCGCCGAAATTGCCAGACAAAATTACATCCGTAACAGAACAGTAAAATAATGTACGCGATCACCAAACTCGCGCCTGCCATACACGGCGGTGGTGCATTGAGTCTCCTTAAAAGCGCAACGTCGCCCCACTTGACACCTTGTACATTCAATGCTAACAAACGAACTGGGGCCAATACTAGATCATTCATCACAAAATTAAACTCAACGCAGTACATTCGCGAATGCTTAAGGCAGCACAAGATTGCTAAAATCAAATTGATGTAAGTAAATTTATTTGCTCACCTGAGACAGAGCTGCTAGAACATCTGGTGCCCATCAAACATCTTCAAAGACAGAGCGCTTCTGCACTCCACGATTGGCGTTTTCCTTAATCACGATGGAACCATATACACAAACGTCTGGTAGCGCATCTGCAAATAAACACAAAGAACAGCTTAGTAAAGGCATTTTTTTTTGTTTTTGTAAACGAAGGCTCACCTGACAAACCGCAGCGATTCATTCTGGCAACCACAGCTGTTATCTCGAGAAGCCTCATTCTAAATGTCCCCACTCGAAAGTGAAATGATCATCATGGAACCTTTCAGAGAAGGATAGAGCCCAGACCGGACCTGCAGACATGAAAAGGCATGCCCACTGTATTAAAAGGAAATAAGGCAACTCAGATTGATCACTTGAGCGGCAACAGCAAGTCAATGTGTGCGACTGCCACATATACATCGCCAAAGCTCTTTTACAGTCTACCACTGGCGTATACCACGGCCAGAATGATAACACCAACACAAAAGCAAACTTGTGGTAGTTGATCTACAAATACAGCAAGACAGCTTTGTAAAAGCAAAATAACTACGAAAGATATTCATCATTGAATAATAGGAGAGGAACATTGGCGGAAAAAGCACTTCATCCTCACGAGAGCAGTGCTGTACGACTGCCCTCTTCAATGACCACTGTGGAAAGCTTGAGAAAAGAGTATATTTTATAGCGAATCTGCTATCTAAAGGTGAGAGTAGCTTCGTCAAACTGAATTAAAGCAACCGAATTTTTTTCACCTGAGCAGCAGTTGAAGGTCAGTGGGCTCCAACAGCAGATGTCCATCACAAGAATATTTCTTAACTCCACCAGTAATCACTTCCATGATCTCGACGAAACCATCCAGAAAAACAGAAGCTGTATGTAGATGATCTAAAGATTTAAAAGAAAACAAAAGCTAAGTCAAAGCAGAGAACAACATGTAACGATGCTAACCTTAGGCGAAGGAACGAGGCAATATGGTGGTAACGGCCCTCTTCACGAGTCAATCAATGCACTGCACGACTGGTTCTTGCGATGGTCATGATGTAGCCGTCCCGGCAATGGTATACTGAAGACCGAGTCTGCATATATTCAACATGAAGAGCTACTTAGTCCATGGAAATTAAGTTAACTCATATTGTTTACCTGTCAAGCACCGCCAAAAAAGGTGTGCAGCAACACCGTTGCTTTCGTCATCAGTCCACTGCGACACTCCATGGCTGGACGATACGATGATAACCTTCGATTAGTTCATACGATTCCATGCTCCAGGAAGTACATCTAGATACATCCGGGAATAGAGCTTAGTAAAAATAGAGTGACCAGTCAAACTTATGCACTCTGGATCAAAGTGAACCTCAACACTACTGATATCGCTGCATACGTACTCTGCTATCCACGGTGACGAAGCTTTCACATAGTTTTTAAGGTCCGTCCACAGTCGCCGGTTATTTTCTGGTTCCAAGCTGTCCGGAAACCTCCAACTGACACTGAAACATGCAAAATTCGAAGTTGAGTCGAATGCAAAATATTCGGAACGCCAACACATTATCGAAAAGTAAACACGGTCATTGAGGAGATTACCTGAGAAGTGCCAGCCAAACGAATGGCGGTCGCAGGAGTCACTAAGGTCTTGCGATGGTCATGGTGGAGCCGTCCTGGCAATGCTATACTTGAAACCGAGTCTGCATATATTCAATATGAAGAGCTACTTAGTCCATGGAAATCAAGTTAACTCATATTGTTTACCTGTCAAGCAGCGCCAAAGAAGGTGTATAGCAACACCATTGCTTTCGTCATCAGTCCACTGCGACACTCCATGGCTGGACCACACGATGATAACCTTCGACTAGTTCATACGAGTCCATGCTCCAGGAAGTACATCTGGATACATCCGGGAATAGAGCTTAGTAAAAATAGAGTGACCAGTCAAACTTATGCTCCCTGGATCAAACTGAACCTCAACACTACTGATATCCCTGCATACGTACTCTGCTATCCACGGTGACGAAGCTTTCACATAGCTTTTAAGGTCCGTCCACAGTCGCCGGTTATTTTCTGGTTCCAAGCTATCCGGAAACCTCCAGCTGGCACTGAAACATGCAAAATACGAAGTTGAGTCGAATGCAAAATATTCGGAATGCCAACACATTATCGAAACGTAAACACGGTCATTGAGGAGATTACCTGAGAAGTGCCAGCCAACATAATGGCGGTCGCAGGAGTCACAGAGGTCTTGCGATGGTCATTGTGGAGCCGTCCTGGCAATGGTATACTTGAGACCGAGTCTGCATATATTCACTATGAAGAGCTACTTAGTCCATGGATATTAAGTTAACTCATATTGTTTACCTGTCAAGCAGCGCCAAAGGTGTGTAGCAACACCATTGCTTTCGTCATCAGTCCACTGCGACACTCCATGGCTGGACCACACGATGATAACCTTCGACTAGTTCATACGAGTCCATGCTCCAGGAAGTACATCTGGATACATCCGGGAATAGAGCTTAGTAAAAATAGAGTGACCAGTCAAACTTATGCTCCCTGGATCAAACTGAACCTCAACACTACTGATATCGCTGCATACGTACTCTGCTATCCACGGTGACGAAGCTTTCACATAGTTTTTAAGGTCCGTCCACCGTCGCCGGTTATTTTCTGGTTCCAAGCTGTCCGGAAACCTCCAGCTGACACTGAAACATGCAAAATTCGAAGTTGAGTCGAATGCAAAATATTCGGAACGCCAACACATTATCGAAAAGTAAACACGGTCATTGAGGAGATTACCTGAGAAATGCCAGGCAACAGAATGGCGGTCGCAGGAGTCACTGAGGCTAGACGCACAACCACGGACCACGAACAGTTAAATCCGAAAATTGCAGAGCACTGCGATGCCCTTACTCGGGCTGTGTTCGGAGTGGGGTGGCCAATCTGCAAAAATATAAGGCTCGAAACACTTGTTAATAAGGTGAGCACAAATGTGTTATATCCCAGAGTGATTGCAGCCAAGTGAACAGTCCATGAGCTGGAATCCTCGTTGTTATTCATAATTACAATATTTGTCGATAAATCGTCAGTCACACTACCTTTGCTGCAACGGAAGTGCGATGTGTCGCAGACCGTAGGCAACGTCCTTTCTTCGCAGTTGCTAGATGGTGTGGGCGAGAATTCCGAATGCCTTTGCGACTAGGATCAATTTATCGATCAAGAGCACTTCTCGCGCACGGGCATTCCTTGACACGATAAAATGACTTGGTTGCAAGTGCATTCGGAAGAGGCCAATGTCCGTAACGCAAACGTAAGGTGCAAACCCTATCTGCTAGTTCTGCCCAAAGAGCGCTGAACCTAAAGCTTATGCGCGACGTAGCTCCTCACGCTTCCGTCACTGACAAGACCTCTAGTGGTGATGCTCTAAGGAACCTGAGACCGAATAGTACATTACTGTGCACTGTCAATACTGTGGTATGGAATGTCTAGCTGCTTTCAGTTAATGCTCAAGTGAAGCTTCAGCTAATGAAAATTAGGATTGTGTATTAAAACGGTTCCATGGACACATTCCACCCTCACCACGAGGCTATTGGCCTCGTACACTCACTCTGCGATGGGATGCTATGAAGCTGGAAGCTGGAAGCTAGAAGCCAGTTCTGTATCCGCATTGTTCAGTCAAACTCCACTTCGAACTTGCCCAATCACCTCCAGAGGCCACTGAGAAGTTTGAGACCACAGATTTAGGGGTGCGCCGAAATTGCCAGACAAAATTACATCCGTAACAGAACAGTAAAATAATGTACGCGATCACCAAACTCGCGCCTGCCATACACGGCGGTGGTGCATTGAGTCTCCTTAAAAGCGCAACGTTGCCCCACTTGACACCTTGTACATTCAATGCTAACAAACGAACTGGGGCCAATACTAGATCATTCATCTCAACATTAAACTCAACGCAGTACATTCGCGAATGCTTAAGGCAGCACAAGATTGCTAAAATCAAATTGATGTAAGTAAATTTATTTGCTCACCTGAGACAGAGCTGCTAGAACATGTGGTGCCCATCAAACATCTTCAAAGACAGAGCGCTTCTGCACTCCACGATTGGCGTATTCCTTAATCACGATGGAACCATATACACAAACGTCTGGTAGCGCATCTGCAAATAAACACAAAGGACAGCTTAGTAAAGGCTTTTTTTTTTGTTTTTGTAAACGAAGGCTCACCTGACAAACCGCAGCAAGGCATTCAACAGCTGTTATCTCGAGAAGCCTCATTCTAAATGTCCCCACTCGAAAGTGAAATGATCATGCTGGAACCTTTCAGAGAAGGATAGAGCCCAGACCGAACCTGCAGACATGAAAAGGCATGCCCACTATATTAAAAGGAAATAAGGCAACTCAGATTGATCACTTGAGCGGCAACAGCAAGTCAAGGTGTGCGACTGCCACATATACATCGCCAAAGCTCTTTTACAGTCTACCACTGGCGTATACCACGGCCAGAATGATAACACCAATACAAAAGCTAACTTGTGGTAGTTGATCTACAAATACAGCAAGACAGCTTTGTAAAAGCAAAATAACTACGAAAGATATTCATCATTGAATAACAGGAGAGGAACATCATCCTCATGAGAGCAGTGCTGTACGACTGCCCTCTTCAATGACCACTGTGGAAAGCTTGAGAAAAGAGTATATTTTGTAGCGAATCTGCTATCTAAAGGTGAGAGTAGCTTCGTCAAACTGAATTAAAGCAACCGAATTTTTTCACCTGAGCAGCAGTTGAAGGTCAGTGGGCTCCAACAGCAGATGGCCATCACAAGAATATTTCTTAACTCCACCAGTAATCACTTCCATGATCTCAACGAAACCATCCAGAAAAACAGAAGCTGTATGTAGATGATCTAAAGATTTAAAAGAAAACAAAAGCTAAGTCAAAGCAGATAACAACATGTAACGATGCTAACCTTAGGCGAAGGAACGAGGCAATATGGTGGTAACCGCCCTCTTCACGAGTCAATCAATGCACTGCACGACTGGGTCTTGCGATGGTCATGATGTAGCCGTCCTGGCAATGCTATACTTGAAATCGAGTCTGCATATATTCAATATGAAGAGCTACGTAGTCCATGGAAATCAAGTTTACTCATATTGTTTACCTGTCAAGCAGCGCCAAAGAAGGTGTGTAGCAACACCATTGCTTTCGTCATCAGTCCACTGCGACACTCCATGGCTGGACCACACGATGATAACCTTCGATTAGTTCATACGATTCCATGCTCCAGGAAGTACATCTGGATACATCCGGGAATAGAGCTTAGTAAAAATAGAGTGACCAGTCAAACTTATGCTCTCTGGATCAAACTGAAACTCAACACTACTGATGTCCCTGCATACGTACTCTGCTATCCACGGTGACAAAGCTTTCACATAGTTTTTAAGGTCCGTCCACAGTCGCCGGTTATTTTCTGGTTCCAAGCTGTCCGGAAACCTCCAGCTGACACTGAAACATGCAAAATTCGAAGTTGAGTCGAATGCAAAATATTCGCAACGCCAACACATTATCGAAAAGTAAACACAGTCATTGAGGAGATTACCTGAGAAGTGCCAGCCAACAGAATGGCGGTCGCAGGAGTCACTGAGGTCTTGCGATGGCCATGGTGGAGCCGTCCTGGCAATGCTATACTTGAGACCGAGTCTGCATATATTCAATATGAAGAGCTACTTAGTCCATGGATATTAAGTTAACTCATATTGTTTACCTGTCAAGCAGCGCCAAAGAAGTTGTGTAGCAACACCATTGCTTTCGTCATCAGTCCACTGCGACACTCCATGGCTGGACCACACGATGATAACCTTCGACTAGTTCATACGAGTCCATGCTCCAGGAAGTACATCTGGATACATCCGGGAATAGAGCTTAGTAAAAATAGAGTGACCAGTCAAACTTATGCTCCCTGGATCAAACTGAACCTCAACACTACTGATATCCCTGCATACGTGCTCTGCTATCCACGGTGACGAAGCTTTCACATAGCTTTTAAGGTCCGTCCAGTCGCCGGTTATTTTCTGGTTCCAAGCTATCCGGAAACCTCCAGCTGGCACTGAAACATGCAAAATACGAAGTTGAGTCGAATGCAAAATATTCGGAATGCCAACACATTATCGAAACGTAAACACGGTCATTGAGGAGATTACCTGAGAAGTGCCAGCCAACATAATGGCGGTCGCAGGAGTCACAGAGGTCTTGCGATGGTCATTGTGGAGCCGTCCTGGCAATGGTATACTTGAGACCGAGTCTGCATATATTCACTATGAAGAGCTACTTAGTCCATGGAAATTAAGTTAACTCATATTGTTTACCTGTCAAGCAGCGCCAAAGGTGTGTAGCAACACCATTGCTTTCGTCATCAGTCGACTGCGACACTCCATGGCTGGACCACATGATGATAACCTTCGATTAGTTCATACGATTCCATGCTCCAGGAAGTACATCTGGATACATCCGGGAATAGAGCTTAGTAAAAATAGAGTGACCAGTCAAACTTATGCTCCCTGGATCAAACTGAACCTCAACACTACTGATATCCCTGCATACGTACTCTGCTATCCACGTTGACGAAGCTTTCACATAGTTTTTAAGGGCCGTCCACAGTCGCCGGTTATTTTCTGGTTCCAAGCTGTCCGGAAACCTCCAGCTGACACTGAAACATGCAAAATTCGAAGTTGAGTCGAATGCAAAATATTCGGAACGCCAACACATTATCGAAAAGTAAACACGGTCATTGAGGAGATTACCTGAGAAATGCCAGGCAACAGAATGGCGGTCGCAGGAGTCACTGAGTCTAGACGCACAACCACGGACCACGAACAGTTAAATCCGAAAATGGCAGAGCACTGCGATGCCCTTACTCGGGCTGTGTTCGGAGTGGGGTGGCCAATCTGCAAAAATATAAGGCTCGAAACACTTGTTAATAAGGTGAGCACAAATGTGTTATATCCCAGAGTGATTGCAGCCAAGTGAACAGTCCATGAGCTGGAAACCCCGTTGTTATTCATAATTACAATATTTGTCGATAAATGGTCAGTCACACTACCTTTGCTGCAACGGAAGTGCGATGTGTCGCAGACCTTAGGCAACGTCCTTTCTTCGCAGTTGCTAGATGGTGTGGGCGAGAATTCCGAATGCCTTTGCGACTAGGATCAATTTATCGATCAAGAGCACTTTTCGCGCACGGGCATTCCTTGACACGATAAAATGACTTGGTTGCAAGTGCATTCGGAAGAGGCCAATGTCCGTAACGCAAACGTAAGGTGCAAACCCTATCTGCTAGTTCTGCCCAAAGAGCGCTGAACCTAAAGCTTATGCGCGACGTAGCTCCTCACGCTTCCGTCACTGACAAGACCTCTAGTGGTGATGCTCTAAGGAACCTGAGACCGAATAGTACACTACTGTGCACTGTCAATACTGTGGTATGGAATGTCTAGCTGCTTTCAGTTAATGCTCAAGTGAAGCTTCAGCTAATGAAAATTAGGATTGTGTATTGAAACGGTTCCATGGACACATTCCACCCTCACCACGAGGCTATTGGCCTCGTACACTCACTCTGCGATGGGATGCTATGAAGCTGGAAGCTGGAAGCTAGAAGCCAGTTCTGTATCCGCATTGTTCAGTCAAACTCCACTTCGAACTTGCCCAATCACCTCCAGAGGCCACTGAGAAGTTTGAGACCACAGATTTAGGGGTGCGCCGAAATTGCCAGACAAAATTACATCCGTAACAGAACAGTAAAATAATGTACGCGATCACCAAACTCGCGCCTGCCATACACGGCGGTGGTGCATTGAGTCTCCTTAAAAGCGCAACGTTGCCCCACTTGACACCTTGTACATTCAATGCTAACAAACGAACTGGGGCCAATACTAGATCATTCATCACAAAATTAAACTCAACGCAGTACATTCGCGAATGCTTAAGGCAGCGCAAGATTGCTAAAATCAAATTGATGTAAGTAAATTTATTTGCTCACCTGAGACAGAGCTGCTAGAACATCTCGTGCCCATCAAACATCTTCAAAGACAGAGCGCTTCTGCACTCCACGATTGGCGTTTTCCTTAATCACGATGGAACCATATACACAAACGTCTGGTAGCGCATCTGCAAATAAACACAAAGAACAGCTTAGTAAAGGCATTTTTTTTGTTTTTGTAAACGAAGGCTCACCTGACAAACCGCAGCGATTCATTCTAGCAACAACAGCTGTTATCTCGAGAAGCCTCATTCTAAATGTCCCCACTCGAAAGTGAAATGATCATCATGGAACCTTTCAGAGAAGGATAGAGCCCAGACCGAACCTGCAGACATGAAAAGGCATGCCCACTGTATTAAAAGGAAATAAGGCAACTCAGATTGATCACTTGAGCGGCAACAGCAAGTCAATGTGTGCGACTGCCACATATACATCGCCAAGCTCTTTTACAGTCTACCACTGGCGTATACCACGGCCAGAATGATAACACCAACACAAAAGCAAACTTGTGGTAGTTGATCTACAAATACAGCAAGACAGCTTTGTAAAAGCAAAATAACTACGAAAGATATTCATCATTGAATAACAGGAGAGGAACATTGGCGGAAAAAGCACTTCATCCTCACGAGAGCAGTGCTGTACGACTGCCCTCTTCAATGACCACTGTGGAAAGCTTGAGAAAAGAGTATATTTTATAGCGAATCTGCTATCTAAAGGTGAGAGTAGCTTCGTCAAACTGAATTAAAGCAACCGAATTTTTTTCACCTGAGCAGCAGTTGAAGGTCAGTGGGCTCCAACAGCAGATGTCCATCACAAGAATATTTCTTAACTCCACCAGTAATCACTTCCATGATCTCGACGAAACCATCCAGAAAAACAGAAGGTGTATGTAGATGATCTAAAGATTTAAAAGAAAACAAAAGCTAAGTCAAAGCAGATAACAACATGTAACGATGCTAACCTTAGGCGAAGGAACGAGGCAATATGGTGGTAACGGCCCTCTTCACGAGTCAATCAATGCACTGCACGACTGGTTCTTGCGATGGTCATGATGTAGCCGTCCCGGCAATGGTATACTGAAGACCGAGTCTGCATATATTCAACATGAAGAGCTACTTAGTCCATGGAAATTAAGTTAACTCATATTGTTTACCTGTCAAGCACCGCCAAAAAAGGTGTGCAGCAACACCGTTGCTTTCGTCATCAGTCCACTGCGACACTCCATGGCTGGACGATACGATGATAACCTTCGATTAGTTCATACGATTCCATGCTCCAGGAAGTACATCTAGATACATCCGGGAATAGAGCTTAGTAAAAATAGAGTGACCAGTCAAACTTATGCACTCTGGATCAAAGTGAACCTCAACACTACTGATATCGCTGCATACGTACTCTGCTATCCACGGTGACGAAGCTTTCACATAGTTTTTAAGGTCCGTCCACAGTCGCCGGTTATTTTCTGGTTCCAAGCTGTCCGGAAACCTCCAACTGACACTGAAACATGCAAAATTCGAAGTTGAGTCGAATGCAAAATATTCGGAACGCCAACACATTATCGAAAAGTAAACACGGTCATTGAGGAGATTACCTGAGAAGTGCCAGCCAAACGAATGGCGGTCGCAGGAGTCACTAAGGTCTTGCGATGGTCATGGTGGAGCCGTCCTGGCAATGCTATACTTGAAACCGAGTCTGCATATATTCAATATGAAGAGCTACTTAGTCCATGGAAATCAAGTTAACTCATATTGTTTACCTGTCAAGCAGCGCCAAAGAAGGTGTATAGCAACACCATTGCTTTCGTCATCAGTCCACTGCGACACTCCATGGCTGGACCACACGATGATAACCTTCGACTAGTTCATACGAGTCCATGCTCCAGGAAGTACATCTGGATACATCCGGGAATAGAGCTTAGTAAAAATAGAGTGACCAGTCAAACTTATGCTCCCTGGATCAAACTGAACCTCAACACTACTGATATCCCTGCATACGTACTCTGCTATCCACGGTGACGAAGCTTTCACATAGCTTTTAAGGTCCGTCCACAGTCGCCGGTTATTTTCTGGTTCCAAGCTATCCGGAAACCTCCAGCTGGCACTGAAACATGCAAAATACGAAGTTGAGTCGAATGCAAAATATTCGGAATGCCAACACATTATCGAAACGTAAACACGGTCATTGAGGAGATTACCTGAGAAGTGCCAGCCAACATAATGGCGGTCGCAGGAGTCACAGAGGTCTTGCGATGGTCATTGTGGAGCCGTCCTGGCAATGGTATACTTGAGACCGAGTCTGCATATATTCACTATGAAGAGCTACTTAGTCCATGGATATTAAGTTAACTCATATTGTTTACCTGTCAAGCAGCGCCAAAGGTGTGTAGCAACACCATTGCTTTCGTCATCAGTCCACTGCGACACTCCATGGCTGGACCACACGATGATAACCTTCGACTAGTTCATACGAGTCCATGCTCCAGGAAGTACATCTGGATACATCCGGGAATAGAGCTTAGTAAAAATAGAGTGACCAGTCAAACTTATGCTCCCTGGATCAAACTGAACCTCAACACTACTGATATCCCTGCATACGTACTCTGCTATCCACGTTGACGAAGCTTTCACATAGTTTTTAAGGTCCGTCCACCGTCGCCGGTTATTTTCTGGTTCCAAGCTGTCCGGAAACCTCCAGCTGACACTGAAACATGCAAAATTCGAAGTTGAGTCGAATGCAAAATATTCGGAACGCCAACACATTATCGAAAAGTAAACACGGTCATTGAGGAGATTACCTGAGAAATGCCAGGCAACAGAATGGCGGTCGCAGGAGTCACTGAGGCTAGACGCACAACCACGGACCACGAACAGTTAAATTCGAAAATTGCAGAGCACTGCGATGCCCTTACTCGGGCTGTGTTCGGAGTGGGGTGGCCAATCTGCAAAAATATAAGGCTCGAAACACTTGTTAATAAGGTGAGCACAAATGTGTTATATCCCAGAGTGATTGCAGCCAAGTGAACAGTCCATGAGCTGGAATCCTCGTTGTTATTCATAATTACAATATTTGTCGATAAATGGTCAGTCACACTACCTTTGCTGCAACGGAAGTGCGATGTGTCGCAGACCGTAGGCAACGTCCTTTCTTCGCAGTTGCTAGATGGTGTGGGCGAGAATTCCGAATGCCTTTGCGACTAGGATCAATTTATTGATCAAGAGCACTTTTCGCGCACGGGCATTCCTTGACACGATAAAATGACTTGGTTGCAAGTGCATTCGGAAGAGGCCAATGTCCGTAACGCAAACGTAAGGTGTAAACCCTATCTGCTAGTTCTGCCCAAAGAGCGCTGAACCTAAAGCTTATGCGCGACGTAGCTCCTCACGCTTCCGTCACTGACAAGACCTGTAGTGGTGATGCTCTAAGGAACCTGAGACCGAATAGTACACTACTGTGCACTGTCAATACTGTGGTATGGAATGTCTAGCTGCTTTCAGTTAATGCTCAAGTGAAGCTTCAGCTAATGAAAATTAGGATTGTGTATTGAAACGGTTCCATGGACACATACCACCCTCACCACGAGGCTATTGGCCTCGTACACTCACTCTGCGATGGGATGCTATGAAGCTGGAAGCTGGAAGCTAGAAGCCAGTTCTGTATCCGCATTGTTCAGTCAAACTCCACTTCGAACTTGCCCAATCACCTCCAGAGGCCACTGAGAAGTTTGAGACCACAGATTTAGGGGTGCGCCGAAATTGCCAGACAAAATTACATCCGTAACAGAACAGTAAAATAATGTACGCGATCACCAAACTCGCGCCTGCCATACACGGCGGTGGTGCATTGAGTCTCCATAAAAGCGCAACGTTGCCCCACTTGACACCTTGTACATTCAATGCTAACAAACGAACTGGGGCCAATACTAGATCATTCATCTCAAAATTAAACTCAACGCAGTACATTCGCGAATGCTTAAGGCAGCACAAGATTGCTAAAATCAGATTGATGTAAGTAAATTTATTTGCTCACCTGAGACAGAGCTGCTAGAACATGTGGTGCCCATCAAACATCTTCAAAGACAGAGCGCTTCTGCACTCCACGATTGGCGTATTCCTTAATCACGATGGAACCATATACACAAACGTCTGGTAGCGCATCTGCAAATAAACACAAAGAACAGCTTAGTAAAGGCATTTTTTTTGTTTTTGTAAACGAAGGCTCACCTGACAAACCGCAGCGATTCATTCTGGCAACAACAGCTGTTATCTCGAGAAGCCTCATTCTAAATGTCCCCACTCGAAAGTGAAATGATCATCATGGAACCTTTCAGAGAAGGATAGAGCCCAGACCGAACCTGCAGACATGAAAAGGCATGCCCACTGTATTAAAAGGAAATAAGGCAACTCAGATTGATCACTTGAGCGGCAACAGCAAGTCAATGTGTGCGACTGCCACATATACATCGCCAAAGCTCTTTTACAGTCTACCACTGGCGTATACCACGGCCAGAATGATAACACCAACACAAAAGCAAACTTGTGGTAGTTGATCTACAAATACAGCAAGACAGCTTTGTAAAAGCAAAATAACTACGAAAGATATTCATCATTGAATAACAGGAGAGGAACATTGGCGGAAAAAGCACTTCATCCTCACGAGAGCAGTGCTGTACGACTGCCCTCTTCAATGACCACTGTGGAAAGCTTGAGAAAAGAGTATATTTTATAGCGAATCTGCTATCTAAAGGTGAGAGTAGCTTCGTCAAACTGAATTAAAGCAACCGAATTTTTTTCACCTGAGCAGCAGTTGAAGGTCAGTGGGCTCCAACAGCAGATGTCCATCACAAGAATATTTCTTAACTCCACCAGTAATCACTTCCATGATATCGACGAAACCATCCAGAAAAACAGAAGCTGTATGTAGATGGTCTAAAGATTTAAAAGAAAACAAAAGCTAAGTCAAAGCAGATAACAACATGTAACGATGCTAACCTTAGGCGAAGGAACGAGGCAATATGGTGGTAACGGCCCTCTTCACGAGTCAATCAATGCACTGCACGACTGGTTCTTGCGATGGTCATGATGTAGCCGTCCCGGCAATGGTATACTGAAGACCGAGTCTGCATATATTCAACATGAAGAGCTACTTAGTCCATGGAAATTAAGTTAACTCATATTGTTTACCTGTCAAGCACCGCCAAAAAAGGTGTGCAGCAACACCGTTGCTTTCGTCATCAGTCCACTGCGACACTCCATGGCTGGACGATACGATGATAACCTTCGATTAGTTCATACGATTCCATGCTCCAGGAAGTACATCTAGATACATCCGGGAATAGAGCTTAGTAAAAATAGAGTGACCAGTAAACTTATGCACTCTGGATCAAAGTGAACCTCAACACTACTGATATCGCTGCATACGTACTGTGCTATCCACGGTGACGAAGCTTTCACATAGTTTTTAAGGTCCGTCCACAGTCGCCGGTTATTTTCTGGTTCCAAGCTGTCCGGAAACCTCCAACTGACACTGAAACATGCAAAATTCGAAGTTGAGTCGAATGCAAAATATTCGGAACGCCAACACATTATCGAAAAGTAAACACGGTCATTGAGGAGATTACCTGAGAAGTGCCAGCCAAACGAATGGCGGTCGCAGGAGTCACTAAGGTCTTGCGATGGTCATGGTGGAGCCGTCCTGGCAATGCTATACTTGAAACCGAGTCTGCATATATTCAATATGAAGAGCTACTTAGTCCATGGAAATCAAGTTAACTCATATTGTTTACCTGTCAAGCAGCGCCAAAGAAGGTGTATAGCAACACCATTGCTTTCGTCATCAGTCCACTGCGACACTCCATGGCTGGACCACACGATGATAACCTTCGACTAGTTCATACGAGTCCATGCTCCAGGAAGTACATCTGGATACATCCGGGAATAGAGCTTAGTAAAAATAGAGTGACCAGTCAAACTTATGCTCCCTGGATCAAACTGAACCTCAACACTACTGATATCCCTGCATACGTACTCTGCTATCCACGGTGACGAAGCTTTCACATAGCTTTTAAGGTCCGTCCACAGTCGCCGGTTATTTTCTGGTTCCAAGCTATCCGGAAACCTCCAGCTGGCACTGAAACATGCAAAATACGAAGTTGAGTCGAATGCAAAATATTCGGAATGCCAACACATTATCGAAACGTAAACACGGTCATTGAGGAGATTACCTGAGAAGTGCCAGCCAACATAATGGCGGTCGCAGGAGTCACAGAGGTCTTGCGATGGTCATTGTGGAGCCGTCCTGGCAATGGTATACTTGAGACCGAGTCTGCATATATTCACTATGAAGAGCTACTTAGTCCATGGATATTAAGTTAACTCATATTGTTTACCTGTCAAGCAGCGCCAAAGGTGTGTAGCAACACCATTGCTTTCGTCATCAGTCCACTGCGACACTCCATGGCTGGACCACACGATGATAACCTTCGACTAGTTCATACGAGTCCATGCTCCAGGAAGTACATCTGGATACATCCGGGAATAGAGCTTAGTAAAAATAGAGTGACCAGTCAAACTTATGCTCCCTGGATCAAACTGAACCTCAACACTACTGATATCCCTGCATACGTACTCTGCTATCCACGTTGACGAAGCTTTCACATAGTTTTTAAGGTCCGTCCACCGTCGCCGGTTATTTTCTGGTTCCAAGCTGTCCGGAAACCTCCAGCTGACACTGAAACATGCAAAATTCGAAGTTGAGTCGAATGCAAAATATTCGGAACGCCAACACATTATCGAAAAGTAAACACGGTCATTGAGGAGATTACCTGAGAAATGCCAGGCAACAGAATGGCGGTCGCAGGAGTCACTGAGGCTAGACGCACAACCACGGACCACGAACAGTTAAATCCGAAAATTGCAGAGCACTGCGATGCCCTTACTCGGGCTGTGTTCGGAGTGGGGTGGCCAATCTGCAAAAATATAAGGCTCGAAACACTTGTTAATATGGTGAGCACAAATGTGATATCCCAGAGTGATTGCAGCCAAGTGAACAGTCCATGAGCTGGAATCCTCGTTGTTATTCATAATTACAATATTTGTCGATAAATGGTCAGTCACACTACCTTTGCTGCAACGGAAGTGCGATGTGTCGCAGACCGTAGGCAACGTCCTTTCTTCGCAGTTGCTAGATGGTGTGGGCGAGAATTCCGAATGCCTTTGCGACTAGGATCAATTTATCGATCAAGAGCACTTTTCGCGCACGGGCATTCCTTGACACGATAAAATGACTTGGTTGCAAGTGCATTCGGAAGAGGCCAATGTCCGTAACGCAAACGTAAGGTGCAAACCCTATCTGCTAGTTCTGCCCAAAGAGCGCTGAACCTAAAGCTTATGCGCGACGTAGCTCCTCACGCTTCCGTCACTGACAAGACCTCTAGTGGTGATGCTCTAAGGAACCTGAGACCGAATAGTACACTACTGTGCACTGTCAATACTGTGGTATGGAATGTCTAGCTGCTTTCAGTTAATGCTCAAGTGAAGCTTCAGCTAATGAAAATTAGGATTGTGTATTGAAACGGTTCCATGGACACATACCACCCTCACCACGAGGCTATTGGCCTCGTACACTCACTCTGCGATGGGATGCTATGAAGCTGGAAGCTAGAAGCCAGTTCTGTATCCGCATTGTTCAGTCAAACTCCACTTCGAACTTGCCCAATCACCTCCAGAGGCCACTGAGAAGTTTGAGACCACAGATTTAGGGGTGCGCCGAAATTGCCAGACAAAATTACATCCGTAACAGAACAGTAAAATAATGTACGCGATCACCAAACTCGCGCCTGCCATACACGGCGGTGGTGCATTGAGTCTCCATAAAAGCGCAACGTTGCCCCACTTGACACCTTGTACATTCAATGCTAACAAACGAACTGGGGCCAATACTAGATCATTCATCTCAAAATTAAACTCAACGCAGTACATTCGCGAATGCTTAAGGCAGCACAAGATTGCTAAAATCAAATTGATGTAAGTAAATTTATTTGCTCACCTGAGACAGAGCTGCTAGAACATGTGGTGCCCATCAAACATCTTCAAAGACAGAGCGCTTCTGCACTCCACGATTGGCGTATTCCTTAATCACGATGGAACCATATACACAAACGTCTGGTAGCGCATCTGCAAATAAACACAAAGAACAGCTTAGTAAAGGCATTTTTTTTTGTTTTTGTAAACGAAGGCTCACCTGACAAACCGCAGCGATTCATTCTGGCAACAACAGCTGTTATCTCGAGAAGCCTCATTCTAAATGTCCCCACTCGAAAGTGAAATGATCATCATGGAACCTTTCAGAGAAGGATAGAGCCCAGACCGAACCTGCAGACATGAAAAGGCATGCCCACTGTATTAAAAGGAAATAAGGCAACTCAGATTGATCACTTGAGCGGCAACAGCAAGTCAATGTGTGCGACTGCCACATATACATCGCCAAAGCTCTTTTACAGTCTACCACTGGCGTATACCACGGCCAGAATGATAACACCAACACAAAAGCAAACTTGTGGTAGTTGATCTACAAATACAGCAAGACAGCTTTGTAAAAGCAAAATAACTACGAAAGATATTCATCATTGAATAACAGGAGAGGAACATTGGCGGAAAAAGCACTTCATCCTCACGAGAGCAGTGCTGTACGACTGCCCTCTTCAATGACCACTGTGGAAAGCTTGAGAAAAGAGTATATTTTATAGCGAATCTGCTATCTAAAGGTGAGAGTAGCTTCGTCAAACTGAATTAAAGCAACCGAATTTTTTTCACCTGAGCAGCAGTTGAAGGTCAGTGGGCTCCAACAGCAGATGTGCATCACAAGAATATTTCTTAACTCCACCAGTAATCACTTCCATGATCTCGACGAAACCATCCAGAAAAACAGAAGCTGTATGTAGATGATCTAAAGATTTAAAAGAAAACAAAAGCTAAGTCAAAGCAGATAACAACATGTAACGATGCTAACCTCAGGCGAACGAACGAGGCAATATGGTGGTAACGGCCCTCTTCACGAGTCAATCAATGCACTGCACGACTGGTTCTTGCGATGGTCATGATGTAGCCGTCCCGGCAATGGTATACTGAAGACCGAGTCTGCATATATTCAACATGAAGAGCTACTTAGTCCATGGAAATTAAGTTAACTCATATTGTTTACCTGTCAAGCACCGCCAAAAAAGGTGTGCAGCAACACCGTTGCTTTCGTCATCAGTCCACTGCGAAACTCTATGGCTGGACGATACGATGATAACCTTCGATTAGTTCATACGATTCCATGCTCCAGGAAGTACATCTAGATACATCCGGGAATAGAGCTTAGTAAAAATAGAGTGACCAGTCAAACTTATGCACTCTGGATCAAAGTGAACCTCAACACTACTGATATCGCTGCATACGTACTCTGCTATCCACGGTGACGAAGCTTTCACATAGTTTTTAAGGTCCGTCCACAGTCGCCGGTTATTTTCTGGTTCCAAGCTGTCCGGAAACCTCCAACTGACACTGAAACATGCAAAATTCGAAGTTGAGTCGAATGCAAAATATTCGGAACGCCAACACATTATCGAAAAGTAAACACGGTCATTGAGGAGATTACCTGAGAAGTGCCAGCCAAACGAATGGCGGTCGCAGGAGTCACTAAGGTCTTGCGATGGTCATGGTGGAGCCGTCCTGGCAATGCTATACTTGAAACCGAGTCTGCATATATTCAATATGAAGAGCTACTTAGTCCATGGAAATTAAGTTAACTCATATTGTTTACCTGTCAAGCAGCGCCAAAGGTGTGTAGCAACACCATTGCTTTCGTCATCAGTCCACTGCGACACTCCATGGCTGGACCACACGATAACCTTCGACTAGTTCATACGAGTCCATGCTCCAGGAAGTACATCTGGATACATCCGGGAATAGAGCTTAGTAAAAATAGAGTGACCAGTCAAACTTATGCTCCCTGGATCAAACTGAACCTCAACACTACTGATATCCCTGCATACGTACTCTGCTATCCACGTTGACGAAGCTTTCACATAGTTTTTAAGGTCCGTCCACAGTCGCCGGTTATTTTCTGGTTCCAAGCTGTCCGGAAACCTCCAGCTGACACTGAAACATGCAAAATTCGAAGTTGAGTCGAATGCAAAATATTCGGAACGCCAACACATTATCGAAAAGTAAACACGGTCATTGAGGAGATTACCTGAGAAATGCCAGGCAACAGAATGGCGGTCGCAGGAGTCACTGAGGCTAGACGCACAACCACGGACCACGAACAGTTAAATCCGAAAATTGCAGAGCACTGCGATGCCCTTACTCGGGCTGTGTTCGGAGTGGGGTGGCCAATCTGCAAAAATATAAGGCTCGAAACACTTGTTAATAAGGTGAGCACAAATGTGTTATATCCCAGAGTGATTGCAGCCAAGTGAACAGTCCATGAGCTGGAATCCTCGTTGTTATTTATAATTACAATATTTGTCGATAAATGGTCAGTCACACTACCTTTGCTGCAACGGAAGTGCGATGTGTCGCAGACCGTAGGCAACGTCCTTTCTTCGCAGTTGCTAGATGGTGTGGGCGAGAATTCCGAATGCCTTTGCGACTAGGATCAATTTATCGATCAAGAGCACTTTTCGCGCACGGGCATTCCTTGACACGATAAAATGACTTGGTTGCAAGTGCATTCGGAAGAGGCCAATGTCCGTAACGCAAACGTAAGGTGCAAACCCTATCTGCTAGTTCTGCCCAAAGAGCGCTGAACCTAAAGCTTATGCGCGACGTAGCTCCTCACGCTTCCGTCACTGACAAGACCTCTAGTGGTGATGCTCTAAGGAACCTGAGACCGAATAGTACACTACTGTGCACTGTCAATACTGTGGTATGGAATGTCTAGCTGCTTTCAGTTAATGCTCAAGTGAAGCTTCAGCTAATGAAAATTAGGATTGTGTATTGAAACGGTTCCATGGACACATACCACCCTCACCACGAGGCTATTGGCCTCGTACACTCACTCTGCGATGGGATGCTATGAAGCTGGAAGCTGGAAGCTAGAAGTCAGTTCTGTATCCGCATTGTTCAGTCAAACTCCACTTCGAACTTGCCCAATCACCTCCAGAGGCCACTGAGAAGTTTGAGACCACAGATTTAGGGGTGCGCCGAAATTGCCAGACAAAATTACATCCGTAACAGAACAGTAAAATAATGTACGCGATCACCAAACTCGCGCCTGCCATACACGGCGGTGGTGCATTGAGTCTCCATAAAAGCGCAACGTTGCCCCACTTCACACCTTGTACATTCAATGCTAACAAACGAACTGGGGCCAATACTAGATCATTCATCTCAAAATTAAACTCAACGCAGTACATTCGCGAATGCTTAAGGCAGCACAAGATTGCTAAAATCAAATTGATGTAAGTAAATTTATTTGCTCACCTGAGACAGAGCTGCTAGAACATGTGGTGCCCATCAAACATCTTCAAAGACAGAGCGCTTCTGCACTCCACGATTGGCGTATTCCTTAATCACGATGGAACCATATACACAAACGTCTGGTAGCGCATCTGCAAATAAACACAAAGGACAGCTTAGAAAAGGCTTTTTTTTGTTTTTGTAAACGAAGGCTCACCTGACAAACCGCAGCAAGGCATTCAACAGCTGTTATCTCGAGAAGCCTCATTCTAAATGTCCCCACTCGAAAGTGAAATGATCATGCTGGAACCTTTCAGAGAAGGATAGAGCCCAGACCGAACCTGCAGACATGAAAAGGCATGCCCACTATATTAAAAGGAAATAAGGCAACTCAGATTGATCACTTGAGCGGCAACAGCAAGTCAAGGTGTGCGACTGCCACATATACATCGCCAAAGCTCTTTTACAGTCTACCACTGGCGTATACCACGGCCAGAATGATAACACCAATACAAAAGCTAACTTGTGGTAGTTGATCTACAAATACAGCAAGACAGCTTTGTAAAAGCAAAATAACTACGAAAGATATTCATCATTGAATAACAGGAGAGGAACATCATCCTCATGAGAGCAGTGCTGTACGACTGCCCTCTTCAATGACCACTGTGGAAAGCTTGAGAAAAGAGTATATTTTATAGCGAATCTGCTATCTAAAGGTGAGAGTAGCTTCGTCAAACTGAATTAAAGCAACCGAATTTTTTCACCTGAGCAGCAGTTGAAGGTCCGTGGGCTCCAACAGCAGATTTCCATCACAAGAATATTTCTTAACTCCACCAGTAATCACTTCCATGATCTCGACGAAACCATCCAGAAAAACAGAAGCTGTATGTAGATGATCTAAAGATTTAAAAGAAAACAAAAGCTAAGTCAAAGCAGATAACAACATGTAACGATGCTAACCTTAGGCGAAGGAACGAGGCAATATGGTGGTAACGGCCCTCTTCACGAGTCAATCAATGCACTGCACGACTGGGTCTTGCGATGGTCATGATGTAGCCGTCCTGGCAATGCTATACTTGAAATCGAGTCTGCATATATTCAATATGAAGAGCTACGTAGTCCATGGAAATCAAGTTTACTCATATTGTTTACCTGTCAAGCAGCGCCAAAGAAGGTGTGTAGCAACACCATTGCTTTCGTCATCAGTCCACTGCGACACTCCATGGCTGGACCACACGATGATAACCTTCGATTAGTTCATACGATTCCATGCTCCAGGAAGTACATCTGGATACATCCGGGAATAGAGCTTAGTAAAAATAGAGTGACCAGTCAAACTTATGCTCTCTGGATCAAACTGAAACTCAACACTACTGATATCCCTGCATACGTACTCTGCTATCCACGGTGACAAAGCTTTCACATAGTTTTTAAGGTCCGTCCACAGTCGCCGGTTATTTTCTGGTTCCAAGCTGTCCGGAAACCTCCAGCTGACACTGAAACATGCAAAATTCGAAGTTGAGTCGAATGCAAAATATTCGCAACGCCAACACATTATCGAAAAGTAAACACAGTCATTGAGGAGATTACCTGAGAAGTGCCAGCCAACAGAATGGCGGTCGCAGGAGTCACTGAAGTCTTGCGATGGCCATGGTGGAGCCGTCCTGGCAATGCTATACTTGAGACCGAGTCTGCATATATTCAATATGAAGAGCTACTTAGTCCATGGATATTAAGTTAACTCATATTGTTTACCTGTCAAGCAGCGCCAAAGAAGGTGTGTAGCAACACCATTGCTTTCGTCATCAGTCCACTGCGACACTCCATGGCTGGACCACACGATGATAACCTTCGATTAGTTCATACGAGTCCATGCTCCAGGAAGTACATCTAGATACATCCGGGAATAGAGCTTAGTAAAAATAGAGTGACCAGTCAAACTTATGCTCCCTGGATCAAACTGAACCTCAACACTACTGATATCCCTGCATACGTACTCTGCTATCCACGGTGACGAAGCTTTCACATAGCTTTTAAGGTCCGTCCAGTCGCCGGTTATTTTCTGGTTCCAAGCTATCCGGAAACCTCCAGCTGGCACTGAAACATGCAAAATACGAAGTTGAGTCGAATGCAAAATATTCGGAATGCCAACACATTATCGAAACGTAAACACGGTCATTGAGGAGATTACCTGAGAAGTGCCAGCCAACATAATGGCGGTCGCAGGAGTCACAGAGGTCTTGCGATGGTCATTGTGGAGCCGTCCTGGCAATGGTATACTTGAGACCGAGTCTGCATATATTCACTATGAAGAGCTACTTAGTCCATGGAAATTAAGTTAACTCATATTGTTTACCTGTCAAGCAGCGCCAAAGGTGTGTAGCAACACCATTGCTTTCGTCATCAGTCGACTGCGACACTCCATGGCTGGACCACATGATGATAACCTTCGATTAGTTCATACGATTCCATGCTCCAGGAAGTACATCTGGATACATCCGGGAATAGAGCTTAGTAAAAATAGAGTGACCAGTCAAACTTATGCTCTCTGGATCAAACTGAACCTCAACACTACTGATATCCTTCCATACGCACTCTGCTATCCACGTTGACGAAGCTTTCACATAGTTTTTAAGGTCCGTCCACAGTCGCCGGTTATTTTCTGGTTCCAAGCTGTCCGGAAACCTCCAGCTGACACTGAAACATGCAAAATTCGAAGTTGAGTCGAATGCAAAATATTCGGAACGCCAACACATTATCGAAAAGTAAACACAGTCATTGAGGAAATTACCTGAGAAGTGCCAGGCAACAGAATGGCGGTCGCAGGAGTCACTGAGGCTAGACGCACAACCGCGGACCACGAACAGTTAAATCCGAAAATTGCAGAGCACTGCGATGCCCTTACTCGGGCTGTGTTCGGAGTGGGGTGGCCAATCTGCAAAAATATAAGGCTCGAAACACTTGTTAATAAGGTGAGCACAAATGTGTTATATCCCAGAGTGATTGCAGCCAAGTGAACAGTCCATGAGCTGGAATCCCCGTCGTTATTCATAATTACAATATTTGTCGATAAATGGTCAGTCACACTACCTTTGCTGCAACGGAAGTGCGATGTGTCGCAGACCGTAGGCAACGTCCTTTCTTCGCAGTTGCTAGATGGTGTGGGCGAGAATTCCGAATGCCTTTGCGACTAGGATCAATTTATCGATCAAGAGCACTTTTCGCGCACGGGCATTCCTTGACACGATAAAATGACTTGGTTGCAAGTGCATTCGGAAGAGGCCAATGTCCGTAACGCAAACGTAAGGTGCAAACCCTATCTGCTAGTTCTGCCCAAGGAGCGCTGAACCTAAAGCTAATACGCGACGTAGCTCCTTACGCTTCCGTCACTGACAAGACCTCTAGTGGTGATGCTCTAAGGAACCTGAGACCGAATAGTACACTACTGTGCACTGTCAATACTGTGGTATGGAATGTCTAGCTGCTTTCAGTTAATGCTCAAGTGAAGCTTCAGCTAATGAAAATTAGGATTGTGTATTGAAACGGTTCCTTGGACACATTCCACCCTCACCACGAGGCTATTGGCCTCGTACACTCACTCTGCGATGGGATGCTATGAAGCTGGAAGCTGGAAGCTAGAAGCCAGTTCTGTATCCGCATTGTTCAGTCAAACTCCACTTCGAACTTGCCCAATCACCTCCAGAGGCCACTGAGAAGTTTGAGACCACAGATTTAGGGGTGCGCCGAAATTGCCAGACAAAATTACATCCGTAACAGAACAGTAAAATAATGTACGCGATCACCAAACTCGCGCCTGCCATACACGGCGGTGGTGCATTGAGTCTCCATAAAAGCGCAACGTTGCCCCACTTGACACCTTGTACATTCAATGCTAACAAACGAACTGGGGCCAATACTAGATCATTCATCTCAAAATTAAACTCAACGCAGTACATTCGCGAATGCTTAAGGCAGCACAAGATTGCTAAAATCAAATTGATGTAAGTAAATTTATTTGCTCACCTGAGACAGAGCTGCTAGAACATGTGGTGCCCATCAAACATCTTCAAAGACAGAGCGCTTCTGCACTCCACGATTGGCGTATTCCTTAATCACGATGGAACCATATACACAAACGTCTGGTAGCGCATCTGCAAATAAACACAAAGGACAGCTTAGAAAAGGCTTTTTTTTTTGTTTTTGTAAACGAAGGCTCACCTGACAAACCGCAGCAAGGCATTCAACAGCTGTTATCTCGAGAAGCCTCATTCTAAATGTCCCCACTCGAAAGTGAAATGATCATGCTGGAACCTTTCAGAGAAGGATAGAGCCCAGACCGAACCTGCAGACATGAAAAGGCATGCCCACTATATTAAAAGGAAATAAGGCAACTCAGATTGATCACTTGAGCGGCAACAGCAAGTCAAGGTGTGCGACTGCCACATATACATCGCCAAAGCTCTTTTACAGTCTACCACTGGCGTATACCACGGCCAGAATGATAACACCAATACAAAAGCTAACTTGTGGTAGTTGATCTACAAATACAGCAAGACAGCTTTGTAAAAGCAAAATAACTACGAAAGATATTCATCATTGAATAACAGGAGAGGAACATCATCCTCATGAGAGCAGTGCTGTACGACTGCCCTCTTCAATGACCACTGTGGAAAGCTTGAGAAAAGAGTATATTTTATAGCAAATCTGCTATCTAAAGGTGAGAGTAGCTTCGTCAAACTGAATTAAAGCAACCGAATTTTTTCACCTGAGCAGCAGTTGAAGGGCAGTGGGCTCCAACAGCAGATTTCCATCACAAGAATATTTCTTAACTCCACCAGTAATCACTTCCATGATCTCGACGAAACCATCCAGAAAAACAGAAGCTGTATGTAGATGATCTAAAGATTTAAAAGAAAACAAAAGCTAAGTCAAAGCAGATAACAACATGTAACGATGCTAACCTTAGGCGAAGGAACGAGGCAATATGGTGGTAACGGCCCTCTTCACGAGTCAATCAATGCACTGCACGACTGGGTCTTGCGATGGTCATGATGTAGCCGTCCTGGCAATGCTATACTTGAAATCGAGTCTGCATATATTCAATATGAAGAGCTACGTAGTCCATGGAAATCAAGTTTACTCATATTGTTTACCTGTCAAGCAGCGCCAAAGAAGGTGTGTAGCAACACCATTGCTTTCGTCATCAGTCCACTGCGACACTCCATGGCTGGACCACACGATGATAACCTTCGATTAGTTCATACGATTCCATGCTCCAGGAAGTACATCTGGATACATCCGGGAATAGAGCTTAGTAAAAATAGAGTGACCAGTCAAACTTATGCTCTCTGGATCAAACTGAAACTCAACACTACTGATATCCCTGCATACGTACTCTGCTATCCACGGTGACAAAGCTTTCACATAGTTTTTAAGGTCCGTCCACAGTCGCCGGTTATTTTCTGGTTCCAAGCTGTCCGGAAACCTCCAGCTGACACTGAAACATGCAAAATTCGAAGTTGAGTCGAATGCAAAATATTCGCAACGCCAACACATTATCGAAAAGTAAACACAGTCATTGAGGAGATTACCTGAGAAGTGCCAGCCAACAGAATGGCGGTCGCAGGAGTCACTGAGGTCTTGCGATGGCCATGGTGGAGCCGTCCTGGCAATGCTATACTTGAGACCGAGTCTGCATATATTCAATATGAAGAGCTACTTAGTCCATGGATATTAAGTTAACTCATATTGTTTACCTGTCAAGCAGCGCCAAAGAAGGTGTGTAGCAACACCATTGCTTTCGTCATCAGTCCACTGCGACACTCCATGGCTGGACCACACGATGATAACCTTCGATTAGTTCATACGAGTCCATGCTCCAGGAAGTACATCTAGATACATCCGGGAATAGAGCTTAGTAAAAATAGAGTGACCAGTCAAACTTATGCTCCCTGGATCAAACTGAACCTCAACACTACTGATATCCCTGCATACGTACTCTGCTATCCACGGTGACGAAGCTTTCACATAGCTTTTAAGGTCCGTCCAGTCGCCGGTTATTTTCTGGTTCCAAGCTATCCGGAAACCTCCAGCTGGCACTGAAACACGCAAAATACGAAGTTGAGTCGAATGCAAAATATTCGGAATGCCAACACATTATCGAAACGTAAACACGGTCATTGAGGAGATTACCTGAGAAGTGCCAGCCAACATAATGGCGGTCGCAGGAGTCACAGAGGTCTTGCGATGGTCATTGTGGAGCCGTCCTGGCAATGGTATACTTGAGACCGAGTCTGCATATATTCACTATGAAGAGCTACTTAGTCCATGGAAATTAAGTTAACTCATATTGTTTACCTGTCAAGCAGCGCCAAAGGTGTGTAGCAACAACATTGCTTTCGTCATCAGTCGACTGCGACACTCCATGGCTGGACCACATGATGATAACCTTCGATTAGTTCATACGATTCCATGCTCCAGGAAGTACATCTGGATACATCCGGGAATAGAGCTTAGTAAAAATAGAGTGACCAGTCAAACTTATGCTCTCTGGATCAAACTGAACCTCAACACTACTGATATCCTTCCATACGCACTCTGCTATCCACGTTGACGAAGCTTTCACATAGTTTTTAAGGTCCGTCCACAGTCGCCGGTTATTTTCTGGTTCCAAGCTGTCCGGAAACCTCCAGCTGACACTGAAACATGCAAAATTCGAAGTTGAGTCGAATGCAAAATATTCGGAACGCCAACACATTATCGAAAAGTAAACACAGTCATTGAGGAGATTACCTGAGAAGTGCCAGGCAACAGAATGGCGGTCGCAGGAGTCACTGAGGCTAGACGCACAACCGCGGACCACGAACAGTTAAATCCGAAAATTGCAGAGCACTGCGATGCCCTTACTCGGGCTGTGTTCGGAGTGGGGTGGCCAATCTGCAAAAATATAAGGCTCGAAACACTTGTTAATAAGGTGAGCACAAATGTGTTATATCCCAGAGTGATTGCAGCCAAGTGAACAGTCCATGAGCTGGAATCCCCGTTGTTATTCATAATTACAATATTTGTCGATAAATGGTCAGTCACACTACCTTTGCTGCAACGGAAGTGCGATGTGTCGCAGACCGTAGGCAACGTCCTTTCTTCGCAGTTGCTAGATGGTGTGGGCGAGAATTCCGAATGCCTTTGCGACTAGGATCAATTTATCGATCAAGAGCACTTTTCGCGCACGGGCATTCCTTGACACGATAAAATGACTTGGTTGCAAGTGCATTCGGAAGAGGCCAATGTCCGTAACGCAAACGTAAGGTGCAAACCCTATCTGCTAGTTCTGCCCAAGGAGCGCTGAACCTAAAGCTAATACGCGACGTAGCTCCTCACGCTTCCGTCACTGACAAGACCTCTAGTGGTGATGCTCTAAGGAACCTGAGACCGAATAGTACACTACTGTGCACTGTCAATACTGTGGTATGGAATGTCTAGCTGCTTTCAGTTAATGCTCAAGTGAAGCTTCAGCTAATGAAAATTAGGATTGTGTATTGAAACGGTTCCTTGGACACATTCCACCCTCACCACGAGGCTATTGGCCTCGTACACTCACTCTGCGATGGGATGCTATGAAGCTGGAAGCTGGAAGCTAGAAGCCAGTTCTGTATCCGCATCGTTCAGTCAAACTCCACTTCGAACTTGCCCAATCACCTCCAGAGGCCACTGAGAAGTTTGAGACCACAAATTTAGGGGTGCGCCGAAATTGCCAGACAAAATTACATCCGTAACAGAACAGTAAAATAATGTACGCGATCACCAAACTCGCGCCTGCCATACACGGCGGTGGTGCATTGAGTCTCCTTAAAAGCGCAACGTTGCCCCACTTGACACCTTGTACATTCAATGCTAACAAACGAACTGGGGCCAATACTAGATCATTCATCTCAAAATTAAACTCAACGCAGTACATTCGCGAACGCTTAAGGCAGCACAAGATTGCTAAAATCAAATTGATGTAAGTAAACTTATTTGCTCACCTGAGACAGAGCTGCTAGAACATGTGGTGCCCATCAAACATCTTCAAGGACAGAGCGCTTCTGCACTCCACGATTGGCGTATTCCTTAATCACGATGGAACCATATACACAAACGTCTGGTAGCGCATCTGCAAATAAACACAAAGGACAGCTTAGTAAAGGCTTTTTTTTTGTTTTTGTAAACGAAGGCTCACCTGACAAACCGCAGCAAGGCATTCAACAGCTGTTATCTCGAGAAGCCTCATTCTAAATGTCCCCACTCGAAAGTGAAATGATCATGATGGAACCTTTCAGAGAAGGATAGAGCCCAGACCGAACCTGCAGACATGAAAAGGCATGCCCACTATATTAAAAGGAAATAAGGCAACTCAGATTGATCACTTGAGCGGCAACAGCAAGTCAAGGTGTGCGACTGCCACATATACATCGCCAAAGCTCTTTTACAGTCTACCACTGGCGTATACCACGGCCAGAATGATAACACCAATACAAAAGCTAACTTGTGGTAGTTGATCTACAAATACAGCAAGACAGCTTTGTAAAAGCAAAATAACTACGAAAGATATTCATCATTGAATAACAGGAGAGGAACATCATCCTCACGAGAGCAGTACTGTACGACTGCCCTCTTCAATGACATCTGTGGAAAGCTTGAGAAAAGAGTATATTTTATAGCGAATCTGCTATCTAAAGGTGAGTAGCTTCGTCAAACTGAATTAAAGCAACCGAATTTTTTCACCTGAGCAGCAGTTGAAGGTCAGTGGGCTCCAACAGCAGATGTCCATCACAAGAATATTTCTTAACTCCACCAGTAATCACTTCCATGATCTCGACGAAACCATCTAGAAAAACAGAAGCTGTATGTAGATGATCTAAAGATTTAAAAGAAAACAAAAGCTAAGTCAAAGCAGAGAACAACATGTAACGATGCTAACCTTAGCCGAAGGAACGAGGCAATATGGTGGTAACGGCCCTCTTCACGAGTCAATCAATGCACTGCACGACTGGGTCTTGCGATGGTCATGGTGTAGCCGTCCCGGCAATGGTATACTTGAGACCGAGTCTGCATATATTCAACATGAAGAGCTACTTAGTCCATGGAAATTAAGTTAACTCATATTGTTTACCTGTCAACCAGCGCCAAAAAAGGTGTGCAGCAACACCGTTGCTTTCGTCATCAGTCCACTGCGACACTCCATGGCTGGACCACACGATGATAACCTTCGATTAGTTCATACGATTCCATGCTCCAGGAAGTACATCTAAATACATCCGGGAATAGAGCTTAGTAAAAATAGAGTGACCAGTCAAACTTATGCTCTTTGGATCAAACTGAACCTCAACATTACTGATATCCCTGCATACGTACTCTGCTATCCACGGTGACGAAGCTTTCACATAGTTTTTAAGGTCCGTCCACAGTCGCCGGTTATTTTCTGGTTCCAAGCTGTCCGGAAACCTCCAGCTGACACTGAAACATGCAAAATTGGAAGTTGAGTCGAACGCAAAATATTCGGAACGCCAACACATTATCGAAAAGTAAACACGGTCATTGAGGAGAATACCTGAGAAGTGCCAGCCAACACAATGGCGGTCGCAGGAGTCACTGAGGTTTTGCGATGGTCATGGTGGAGCCGTCCTGGCAATGCTATACTTGAGACCGAGTCTGCATATATTCAATATGAAGAGCTACTTAGTCCATGGAAATTAAGTTAACTCATATTGTTTACCTGTCAAGCAGCGCCAAAGAAGGTGTGTAGCAACACCATTGCTTTCGTCATCAGTCCACTGCGACACTCCATGGCTGGACCACACGATGATAACCTTCGACTAGTTCATACGAGTCCATGCTCCAGGAAGTACATCTGGATACATCCGGGAATAGAGCTTAGTAAAAATAGAGTGACCAGTCAAACTTATGCTCCCTGGATCAAACTGAACCTCAACACTACTGATATCCCTGCATACGTACTCTGCTATCCACGTTGACGAAGCTTTCACATAGTTTTTAAGGTCCGTCCACCGTCGCCGGTTATTTTCTGGTTCCAAGCTGTCCGGAAACCTCCAGCTGACACTGAAACATGCAAAATTCGAAGTTGAGTCGAATGCAAAATATTCGGAACGCCAACACATTATCGAAAAGTAAACACGGTCATTGAGGAGATTACCTGAGAAATGCCAGGCAACAGAATGGCGGTCGCAGGAGTCACTGAGGCTAGACGCACAACCACGGACCACGAACAGTTAAATTCGAAAATTGCAGAGCACTGCGATGCCCTTACTCGGGCTGTGTTCGGAGTGGGGTGGCCAATCTGCAAAAATATAAGGCTCGAAACACTTGTTAATAAGGTGAGCACAAATGTGTTATATCCCAGAGTGATTGCAGCCAAGTGAACAGTCCATGAGCTGGAATCCCCGTTGTTATTCATAATTACAATATTTGTCGATAAATGGTCAGTCACACTACCTTTGCTGCAACGGAAGTGCGATGTGTCGCAGACCGTAGGCAACGTCCTTTCTTCGCAGTTGCTAGATGGTGTGGGCGAGAATTCCGAATGCCTTTGCGACTAGGGTCAATTTATCGATCAAGAGCACTTTTCGCGCACGGGCATTCCTTGACACGATAAAATGACTTGGTTGCAAGTGCATTCGGAAGAGGCCAATGTCCGTAACGCAAACGTAAGGTGCAAACCCTATCTGCTAGTTCTGCCCAAAGAGCGCTGAACCTAAAGCTTATGCGCGACGTAGCTCCTCACGCTTCCGTCACTGACAAGACCTCTAGTGGTGATGCTCTAAGGAACCTGAGACCGAATAGTACACTACTGTGCACTGTCAATACTGTGGTATGGAATGTCTAGCTGCTTTCAGTTAATGCTCAAGTGAAGCTTCAGCTAATGAAAATTAGGATTGTCTATTGAAACGGTTCCTTGGACACATTCCACCCTCACCACGAGGCTATTGGCCTCGTACACTCACTCTGCGATGGGATGCTATGAAGCTGGAAGCTGGAAGCTAGAAGCCAGTTCTGTATCCGCATTGTTCAGTCAAACTCCACTGCGAACTTGCCCAATCACCTCCAGAGGCCACTGAGAAGTTTGAGACCACAGATTTAGGGGTGCGCCGAAATTGCCAGACAAAATTACATCCGTAACAGAACAGTAAAATAATGTACGCGATCACCAAACTCGCGCCTGCCATACACGGCGGTGGTGCATTGAGTCTCCTTAAAAGCGCAACGTTGCCCCACTTGACACCTTGTACATTCAATGCTAACAAACGAACTGGGGCCAATACTAGATCATTCATCTCAAAATTAAACTCAACGCAGTACATTCGCGAATGCTTAAGGCAGCACAAGATTGCTAAAATCAAATTGATGTAAGTAAATTTATTTGCTCACCTGAGACAGAGCTGCTAGAACATGTGGTGCCCATCAAACATCTTCAAAGACAGAGCGCTTCTGCACTCCACGATTGGCGTATTCCTTAATGACGATGGAACCATATACACAAACGTCTGGTAGCGCATCTGCAAATAAACACGAAGGACAGCTTAGTAAAGGCTTTTTTTTTTGTTTTTGTAAACGAAGGCTCACCTGACAAACCGCAGCAAGGCATTCTGGCAACAACAGCTGTTATCTCGAGAAGCCTCATTCTAAATGTCCCCACTGGAAAGTGAAATGATCATGATGGATCCTCTCAGAGAAGGATAGAGCCCAGACCGAACCTGCAGACATGAAAAGGCATGCCCACAATATTAAAAGGAAACAAGGCAACTCAGATTGATCACTGGAGCGGCAACAGCAAGTGAAGGTGTGCGACTGCCACATATACATCGCCAAAGCTCTTTTACAGTCTACCACTGGCGTATACCACGGCCAGAATGATAACACCAATACAAAAGCTAACTTGTGGTAGTTGATCTACAAATACAGCAAGACAGCTTTGTAAAAGCAAAATGACTACGAAAGATATTCATCATTGAATAACAGGAGAGGAACATCATCCTCACGAGAGCAGTGCTGTACGACTGCCCTCTTCAATGACCACTGTGGAAAGCTTGAGAAAAGAGTATATTTTATAGCGAATCTGCTATCTAAAGGTGAGAGTAGCTTCGTCAAACTGAATTAAAGCAACCGAATTTTTTAACCTGAGCAGCAGTTGAAGGTCAGTGGGCTCCAACAGCAGATGTCCATCACAAGAATATTTCTTAACTCCACCAGTAATCACTTCCATGATCTCGACGAAACCATCCAGAAAAACAGAAGCTGTATGTAGATGATCTAAAGATTTAAAAGAAAACAAAAGCTAAGTCAAAGCAGATAACAACATGTAACGATGCTAACCTTAGGCGAAGGAACGAGGCAATATGGTGGTAACGGCCCTCTTCACTAGTCAATCAATGCACTGCACGACTGGGTCTTGCGATGGTCATGATGTAGCCGTCCCGGCAATGGTATACTTGAGACCGAGTCTGCATATATTCAACATGAAGAGCTACTTAGTCAATGGAAATTAAGTTAACTCACATTGTTTACCTGTCAAGCACCACCAAAAAAGGTGTGCAGCAACACCGTTGCTTTCGTCATCAGTCCACTGCGACACTCCATGGCTGGACGATACGACGATAACCTTCGATTAGTTCATACGATTCCATGCTCCAGGAAGTACATCTAGATACATCCGGGAATAGAGCTTAGTAAAAATAGAGTGACCAGTCAAACTTATGCACTCTGGATCAAACTGAACCTCAACACTACTGATATCGCTGCATACGTACTCTGCTATCCACGGTGACGAAGCTTTCACATAGTTTTTAAGGTCCGTCCACAGTCGCCGGTCATTTTCTGGTTCCAAGCTGTCCGGAAACCTCCAGCTGACACTGAAACATGCAAAATTCGAAGTTGAGTCGAATGCAAAATATTCGGAACGCCAACAAATTATCGAAAAGTAAACACGGTCATTGAGGAGATTACCTGAGAAGTGCCAGCCAAAGGAATGGCGGTCGCAGGAGTCACTAAGGTCTTGCGATGGTCATGGTGGAGCCGTCCTGGCAATGCTATACTTGAAATCGAGTCTGCATATATTCAATATGAAGAGCTACGTAGTCCATGGAAATCAAGTTAACTCATATTGTTTACCTGTCAAGCAGCGCCAAAGAAGGTGTGTAGCAACACCATTGCTTTCGTCATCAGTCCACTGCGACACTCCATGGCTGGACCACACGATGATAACCTTGGATTAGTTCATACGATTCCATGCTCCAGGAAGTACATCTGGATACATCCGTGAATAGAGCTTAGTAAAAATAGAGTGACCAGTCAAACTTATGCTCCCTGGATCAAACAGAACCTCAACACTACTGATATCCCTGCATACGTACTCTGCTATCCACGGTGACGAAGCTTTCACATAGCTTTTAAGGTCCGTCCACAGTCGCCGGTTATTTTCTGGTTCCAAGCTATCCGGAAACCTCCAGCTGGCACTGAAACATGCAAAATACGAAGTTGAGTCGAATGCAAAATATTCGGAACGCCAACACATTATCGAAAAGTAAACACGGTCATTGAGGAGATTACCTGAGAAGTGCCAGCCAACATAATGGCGGTCGCAGGAGTCACAGAGGTCTTGCGATGGTCATTGTGGAGCCGTCCTGGCAATAGTATACTTGAGACCGAGTCTGCATATATTCACTATGAAGAGCTACTTAGTCCATGGAAATTAAGTTAACTCATATTGTTTACCTGTCAAGCAGCGCCAAAGGTGTGTAGCAACACCATTGCTTTCGTCATCAGTCGACTGCGACACTCCATGGCTAGACCACACGATGATAACCTTCGATTAGTTCATACGATTCCATGCTCCAGGAAGTACATCTGGATACATCCGGGAATAGAGCTTAGTAAAAATAGAGTGACCAGTCAAACTTATGCTCTCTGGATCAAACTGAACCTCAACACTACTGATATCCTTCCATACGCACTCTGCTATCCAAGTTGACGAAGCTTTCACATAGTTTTTAAGGTCCGTCCACAGTCGCCGGTTATTTTCTGGTTCCAAGCTGTCCGGAAACCTCCAGCTGACACTGAAACATGCAAAATTCGAAGTTGAGTCGAATGCAAAATATTCGGAACGCGAACACATTATCGAAAAGTAAACACGGTCATTGAGGAGATTACCTGAGAAGTGCCAGGCAACAGAATGGCGGTCGCAGGAGTCACTGAGGCTAGACGCACAACCGCGGACCACGAACAGTTAAATCCGAAAATTGCAGAGCACTGCGATGCCCTTACTCGGGCTGTGTTCGGAGTGGGGTGGCCAATCTGCAAAAATATAAGGCTCGAAACACTTGTTAATAAGGTGAGCACAAATGTGTTATATCCCAGAGTGATTGCAGCCAAGTGAACAGTCCATGAGCTGGAATCCCCGTTGTTATTCATAATTACAATATTTGTCGATAAATGGTCAGTCACACTACCTTTGCTGCAACGGAAGTGCGATGTGTCGCAGACCGTAGGCAACGTCCTTTCTTCGCAGTTGCTAGATGGTGTGGGCGAGAATTCCGAATGCCTTTGCGACTAGGATCAATTTATCGATCAAGAGCACTTTTCGCGCACGGGCATTCCTTGACACGATAAAATGACTTGGTTGCAAGTGCATTCGGAAGAGGCCAATGTCCGTAACGCAAACGTAAGGTGCAAACCCTATCTGCTAGTTCTGCCCAAGGAGCGCTGAACCTAAAGCTAATACGCGACGTAGCTCCTCACGCTTCCGTCACTGACAAGACCTCTAGTGGTGATGCTCTAAGGAACCTGAGACCGAATAGTACACTACTGTGCACTGTCAATACTGTGGTATGGAATGTCTAGCTGCTTTCAGTTAATGCTCAAGTGAAGCTTCAGCTAATGAAAATTAGGATTGTGTATTGAAACGGTTCCTTGGACACATTCCACCCTCACCACGAGGCTATTGGCCTCGTACACTCACTCTGCGATGGGATGCTATGAAGCTGGAAGCTGGAAGCTAGAAGCCAGTTCTGTATCCGCATCGTTCAGTCAAACTCCACTTCGAACTTGCCCAATCACCTCCAGAGGCCACTGAGAAGTTTGAGACCACAAATTTAGGGGTGCGCCGAAATTGCCAGACAAAATTACATCCGTAACAGAACAGTAAAATAATGTACGCGATCACCAAACTCGCGCCTGCCATACACGGCGGTGGTGCATTGAGTCTCCTTAAAAGCGCAACGTTGCCCCACTTGACACCTTGTACATTCAATGCTAACAAACGAACTGGGGCCAATACTAGATCATTCATCTCAAAATTAAACTCAACGCAGTACATTCGCGAACGCTTAAGGCAGCACAAGATTGCTAAAATCAAATTGATGTAAGTAAACTTATTTGCTCACCTGAGACAGAGCTGCTAGAACATGTGGTGCCCATCAAACATCTTCAAGGACAGAGCGCTTCTGCACTCCACGATTGGCGTATTCCTTAATCACGATGGAACCATATACACAAACGTCTGGTAGCGCATCTGCAAATAAACACAAAGGACAGCTTAGTAAAGGCTTTTTTTTTGTTTTTGTAAACGAAGGCTCACCTGACAAACCGCAGCAAGGCATTCAACAGCTGTTATCTCGAGAAGCCTCATTCTAAATGTCCCCACTCGAAAGTGAAATGATCATGATGGAACCTTTCAGAGAAGGATAGAGCCCAGACCGAACCTGCAGACATGAAAAGGCATGCCCACTATATTAAAAGGAAATAAGGCAACTCAGATTGATCACTTGAGCGGCAACAGCAAGTCAAGGTGTGCGACTGCCACATATACATCGCCAAAGCTCTTTTACAGTCTACCACTGGCGTATACCACGGCCAGAATGATAACACCAATACAAAAGCTAACTTGTGGTAGTTGATCTACAAATACAGCAAGACAGCTTTGTAAAAGCAAAATAACTACGAAAGATATTCATCATTGAATAACAGGAGAGGAACATCATCCTCACGAGAGCAGTACTGTACGACTGCCCTCTTCAATGACATCTGTGGAAAGCTTGAGAAAAGAGTATATTTTATAGCGAATCTGCTATCTAAAGGTGAGTAGCTTCGTCAAACTGAATTAAAGCAACCGAATTTTTTCACCTGAGCAGCAGTTGAAGGTCAGTGGGCTCCAACAGCAGATGTCCATCACAAGAATATTTCTTAACTCCACCAGTAATCACTTCCATGATCTCGACGAAACCATCTAGAAAAACAGAAGCTGTATGTAGATGATCTAAAGATTTAAAAGAAAACAAAAGCTAAGTCAAAGCAGAGAACAACATGTAACGATGCTAACCTTAGCCGAAGGAACGAGGCAATATGGTGGTAACGGCCCTCTTCACGAGTCAATCAATGCACTGCACGACTGGGTCTTGCGATGGTCATGGTGTAGCCGTCCCGGCAATGGTATACTTGAGACCGAGTCTGCATATATTCAACATGAAGAGCTACTTAGTCCATGGAAATTAAGTTAACTCATATTGTTTACCTGTCAACCAGCGCCAAAAAAGGTGTGCAGCAACACCGTTGCTTTCGTCATCAGTCCACTGCGACACTCCATGGCTGGATCACACGATGATAACCTTCGATTAGTTCATACGATTCCATGCTCCAGGAAGTACATCTAAATACATCCGGGAATAGAGCTTAGTAAAAATAGAGTGACCAGTCAAACTTATGCTCTCTGGATCAAACTGAACCTCAACACTACTGATATCCCTGCATACGTACTCTGCTATCCACGGTGACGAAGCTTTCACATAGTTTTTAAGGTCCGTCCACAGTCGCCGGTTATTTTCTGGTTCCAAGCTGTCCGGAAACCTCCAGCTGACACTGAAACATGCAAAATTCGAAGTTGAGTCGAATGCAAAATATTCGGAACACCAACACATAATCGAAAACTAAACACGGTCATTGAGGAGATTACCTGAGAAGTGCCAGCCAACAGAACGGCGGTCGCAGAAGTCACTGAGGGCTTGCGATGGTCATGGTGGAGCCGTCCTGGCAATGCTATACTTGAGACCGAGTCTGCATATATTCAATATGAAGAGCTACTTAGTCCATGGATATTAAGTTAACTCATATTGTTTACCTGTCAAGCAGCGCCAAAGAAGGTGTGTAGCAACACCATTGCTTTCGTCATCAGTCCACTGCGACACTCCATGGCTGGACCACACGATGATAACCTTCGATTAGTTCATACGATTCCATGCTCCAGGAAGTACATCTGGATACATCCGGGAATAGAGCTTAGTAAAAATAGAGTGACCAGTCAAACTTATCCTCTCTGGATCAAACTGAACCTCAACACTACTGATATCCCTGCATACGTACTCTGCTATCCACGGTGACGAAGCTTTAACATAGTTTTTAAGGTCCGTCAACAGTCGCCGGTTATTTTCTGGTTCCAAGCTATCCAGAAACCTCCAGCTGACACTGAAACATGCAAAATACGAAGTTGAGTCGAATGCAAAATATTAGGAATGCCAACACATTATCGAAACGTAAACACGGTCATTGAGGAGATTACCTGACAAGTGCCACCCAACAGAATGGCGGTCGCAGGAGTCACAGAGGTCTTGCGATGGTCATTGTGGAGCCGTCCTGGCAATGGTATACTTGAGACCGAGTCTGCATATATTCACTATGAAGAGCTACTTAGTCCATGGAAATTAAGTTAACTCATATTGTTTACCTGTCAAGCAGCGCCAAAGAAGGTGTGTAGCAACACCATTGCTTTCGTCATCAGTCCACTGCGACACTCCATGGCTGGACCACACGATGATAACCTTCGATTAGTTCATACGATTCCATGCTCCAGGAAGTACATCTGGATACATCCGGAAATAGAGCTTAGTAAAAATAGAGTGACCAGTCAAACTTATGCTCTCTGGATCAAACTGAACCTCAACACTACTGATAGCCTTCCATACGTACTCTGCTATAAACGTTGACGAAGCTTTCACATAGTTTTTAAGGTCCGTCCACAGTCGCCGGTTATTTTCTGGTTCCAAGCTGTCCGGAAACCTCCAGCTGACACTGAAACATGCAAAATTGGAAGTTGAGTCGAACGCAAAATATTCGGAACGCCAACACATTATCGAAAAGTAAACACGGTCATTGAGGAGATTACCTGAGAAGTGTCAGGCAACAGAATGGCGGTCGCAGGAGTCACTGAGGCTAGACGCACGACCACGGACCACGAACGGTTAAATCCGAAAATTGAAGAGCACTGCGATGCCCTTACTCGGACTGCGTTCGGAGTGAGGTGGCCAATCTGCAAAAATATAAGGCTCGAAACACTTGTTAATAAGGTGAGCACAAATGTGTTATATCCCAGAGTGATTGCAGCCATGTGAACAGTCCATGAGCTGGAATCCCCGTTGTTATTCATAATTACAATATTTGTCGATAAATGGTCAGTCACACTACCTTTGCTGCAACGGAAGTGCGATGTGTCGCAGACCGTAGGCAACGTCCTTTCTTCGCAGTTGCTAGATGGTGTGGGCGAGAATTCCGAATGCCTTTGCGACTAGGATCAATTTATCGATCAACAGCACTTTTCGCGCACGGGCATTCCTTGACACGATAAAATGACTTGGTTGCAAGTGCATTCGGAAGAGGCCAATGTCCGTAACGCAAACGTAAGGTGCAAACCCTATCTGCTAGTTCTGCCCAAAGAGCGCTGAACCTAAAGCTTATGCGCGACGTAGCTCCTCACGCTTCCGTCACTGACAAGACCTCTAGTGGTGATGCTCTAAGGAACCTGAGACCGAATAGTACACTACTGTGCACTGTCAATACTGTGGTATGGAATGTCTAGCTGCTTTCAGTTAATGCTCAAGTGAAGCTTCAGCTAATGAAAATTAGGATTGTCTATTGAAACGGTTCCTTGGACACATTCCACCCTCACCACGAGGCTATTGGCCTCGTACACTCACTCTGCGATGGGATGCTATGAAGCTGGAAGCTGGAAGCTAGAAGCCAGTTCTGTATCCGCATTGTTCAGTCAAACTCCACTGCGAACTTGCCCAATCACCTCCAGAGGCCACTGAGAAGTTTGAGACCACAGATTTAGGGGTGCGCCGAAATTGCCAGACAAAATTACATCCGTAACAGAACAGTAAAATAATGTACGCGATCACCAAACTCGCGCCTGCCATACACGGCGGTGGTGCATTGAGTCTCCTTAAAAGCGCAACGTTGCCCCACTTGACACCTTGTACATTCAATGCTAACAAACGAACTGGGGCCAATACTAGATCATTCATCTCAAAATTAAACTCAACGCAGTACATTCGCGAATGCTTAAGGCAGCACAAGATTGCTAAAATCAAATTGATGTAAGTAAATTTATTTGCTCACCTGAGACAGAGCTGCTAGAACATGTGGTGCCCATCAAACATCTTCAAAGACAGAGCGCTTCTGCACTCCACGATTGGCGTATTCCTTAATGACGATGGAACCATATACACAAACGTCTGGTAGCGCATCTGCAAATAAACACGAAGGACAGCTTAGTAAAGGCTTTTTTTTTGTTTTTGTAAACGAAGGCTCACCTGACAAACCGCAGCAAGGCATTCTGGCAACAACAGCTGTTATCTCGAGAAGCCTCATTCTAAATGTCCCCACTGGAAAGTGAAATGATCATGATGGATCCTCTCAGAGAAGGATAGAGCCCAGACCGAACCTGCAGACATGAAAAGGCATGCCCACAATATTAAAAGGAAACAAGGCAACTCAGATTGATCACTGGAGCGGCAACAGCAAGTGAAGGTGTGCGACTGCCACATATACATCGCCAAAGCTCTTTTACAGTCTACCACTGGCGTATACCACGGCCAGAATGATAACACCAATACAAAAGCTAACTTGTGGTAGTTGATCTACAAATACAGCAAGACAGCTTTGTAAAAGCAAAATGACTACGAAAGATATTCATCATTGAATAACAGGAGAGGAACATCATCCTCACGAGAGCAGTGCTGTACGACTGCCCTCTTCAATGACCACTGTGGAAAGCTTGAGAAAAGAGTATATTTTATAGCGAATCTGCTATCTAAAGGTGAGAGTAGCTTCGTCAAACTGAATTAAAGCAACCGAATTTTTTCACCTGAGCAGCAGTTGAAGGTCAGTGGGCTCCAACAGCAGATGTCCATCACAAGAATATTTCTTAACTCCACCAGTAATCACTTCCATGATCTCGACGAAACCATCCAGAAAAACAGAAGCTGTATGTAGATGATCTAAAGATTTAAAAGAAAACAAAAGCTAAGTCAAAGCAGAGAACAACATGTAACGATGCTAACCTTAGGCGAAGGAACGAGGCAATATGGTGGTAACGGCCCTCTTCACTAGTCAATCAATGCACTGCACGACTGGGTCTTGCGATGGTCATGATGTAGCCGTCCCGGCAATGGTATACTTGAGACCGAGTCTGCATATATTCAACATGAAGAGCTACTTAGTCAATGGAAATTAAGTTAACTCACATTGTTTACCTGTCAAGCACCACCAAAAAAGGTGTGCAGCAACACCGTTGCTTTCGTCATCAGTCCACTGCGACACTCCATGGCTGGACGATACGACGATAACCTTCGATTAGTTCATACGATTCCATGCTCCAGGAAGTACATCTAGATACATCCGGGAATAGAGCTTAGTAAAAATAGAGTGACCAGTCAAACTTATGCACTCTGGATCAAACTGAACCTCAACACTACTGATATCGCTGCATACGTACTCTGCTATCCACGGTGACGAAGCTTTCACATAGTTTTTAAGGTCCGTCCACAGTCGCCGGTCATTTTCTGGTTCCAAGCTGTCCGGAAACCTCCAGCTGACACTGAAACATGCAAAATTCGAAGTTGAGTCGAATGCAAAATATTCGGAACGCCAACAAATTATCGAAAAGTAAACACGGTCATTGAGGAGATTACCTGAGAAGTGCCAGCCAAAGGAATGGCGGTCGCAGGAGTCACTAAGGTCTTGCGATGGTCATGGTGGAGCCGTCCTGGCAATGCTATACTTGAAATCGAGTCTGCATATATTCAATATGAAGAGCTACGTAGTCCATGGAAATCAAGTTAACTCATATTGTTTACCTGTCAAGCAGCGCCAAAGAAGGTGTGTAGCAACACCATTGCTTTCGTCATCAGTCCACTGCGACACTCCATGGCTGGACCACACGATGATAACCTTGGATTAGTTCATACGATTCCATGCTCCAGGAAGTACATCTGGATACATCCGGGAATAGAGCTTAGTAAAAATAGAGTGACCAGTCAAACTTATGCTCCCTGGATCAAACAGAACCTCAACACTACTGATATCCCTGCATACGTACTCTGCTATCCACGGTGACGAAGCTGTCACATAGCTTTTAAGGTCCGTCCACAGTCGCCGGTTATTTTCTGGTTCCAAGCTATCCGGAAACCTCCAGCTGGCACTGAAACATGCAAAATACGAAGTTGAGTCGAATGCAAAATATTCGGAACGCCAACACATTATCGAAAAGTAAACACGGTCATTGAGGAGATTACCTGAGAAGTGCCAGCCAACATAATGGCGGTCGCAGGAGTCACAGAGGTCTTGCGATGGTCATTGTGGAGCCGTCCTGGCAATAGTATACTTGAGACCGAGTCTGCATATATTCACTATGAAGAGCTACTTAGTCCATGGAAATTAAGTTAACTCATATTGTTTACCTGTCAAGCAGCGCCAAAGGTGTGTAGCAACACCATTGCTTTCGTCATCAGTCGACTGCGACACTCCATGGCTAGACCACACGATGATAACCTTCGATTAGTTCATACGATTCCATGCTCCAGGAAGTACATCTGGATACATCCGGGAATAGAGCTTAGTAAAAATAGAGTGACCAGTCAAACTTATGCTCTCTGGATCAAACTGAACCTCAACACTACTGATATCCTTCCATACGCACTCTGCTATCCACGTTGACGAAGCTTTCACATAGTTTTTAAGGTCCGTCCACAGTCGCCGGTTATTTTCTGGTTCCAAGCTGTCCGGAAACCTCCAGCTGACACTGAAACATGCAAAATTCGAAGTTGAGTCGAATGCAAAATATTCGGAACGCGAACACATTATCGAAAAGTAAACACGGTCATTGAGGAGATTACCTGAGAAGTGCCAGGCAACAGAATGGCGGTCGCAGGAGTCACTGAGGCTAAACGCACAACCGCGGACCACGAACAGTTAAATCCGAAAATTGCAGAGCACTGCGATGCCCTTACTCGGGCTGTGTTCGGAGTGGGGTGGCCAATCTGCAAAAATATAAGGCTCGAAACACTTGTTAATAAGGTGAGCACAAATGTGTTATATCCCAGAGTGATTGCAGCCAAGTGAACAGTCCATGAGCTGGAATCCCCGTTGTTATTCATAATTACAATATTTGTCGATAAATGGTCAGTCACACTACCTTTGCTGCAACGGAAGTGCGATGTGTCGCAGACTGTAGGCAACGTCCTTTCTTCGCAGTTGCTAGATGGTGTGGGCGAGAATTCCGAATGCCTTTGCGACTAGGATCAATTTATCGATCAAGAGCACTTTTCGCGCACGGGCATTCCTTGACACGATAAAATGACTTGGTTGCAAGTGCATTCGGAAGAGGCCAATGTCCGTGACGCAAACGTAAGGTGCAAACCCTATCTGCTAGTTCTGCCCAAGGAGCGCTGAACCTAAAGCTAATACGCGACGTAGCTCCTGACGCTTCCGTCACTGACAAGACCTCTAGTGGTGATGCTCTAAGGAACCTGAGACCGAATAGTACACTACTGTGCACTGTCAATACTGTGGTATGGAATGTCTAGCTGCTTTCAGTTAATGCTCAAGTGAAGCTTCAGCTAATGAAAATTAGGATTGTGTATTGAAACGGTTCCTTGGACACATTCCACCCTCACCACGAGGCTATTGGCCTCGTACACTCACTCTGCGATGGGATGCTATGAAGCTGGAAGCTGGAAGCTAGAAGCCAGTTCTGTATCCGCATCGTTCAGTCAAACTCCACTTCGAACTTGCCCAATCACCTCCAGAGGCCACTGAGAAGTTTGAGACCACAAATTTAGGGGTGCGCCGAAATTGCCAGACAAAATTACATCCGTAACAGAACAGTAAAATAATGTACGCGATCACCAAACTCGCGCCTGCCATACACGGCGGTGGTGCATTGAGTCTCCTTAAAAGCGCAACGTTGCCCCACTTGACACCTTGTACATTCAATGCTAACAAACGAACTGGGGCCAATACTAGATCATTCATCTCAAAATTAAACTCAACGCAGTACATTCGCGAACGCTTAAGGCAGCACAAGATTGCTAAAATCAAATTGATGTAAGTAAACTTATTTGCTCACCTGAGACAGAGCTGCTAGAACATGTGGTGCCCATCAAACATCTTCAAGGACAGAGCGCTTCTGCACTCCACGATTGGCGTATTCCTTAATCACGATGGAACCATATACACAAACGTCTGGTAGCGCATCTGCAAATAAACACAAAGGACAGCTTAGTAAAGGCTTTTTTTTTTTGTTTTTGTAAACGAAGGCTCACCTGACAAACCGCAGCAAGGCATTCAACAGCTGTTATCTCGAGAAGCCTCATTCTAAATGTCCCCACTCGAAAGTGAAATGATCATGATGGAACCTTTCAGAGAAGGATAGAGCCCAGACCGAACCTGCAGACATGAAAAGGCATGCCCACTATATTAAAAGGAAATAAGGCAACTCAGATTGATCACTTGAGCGGCAACAGCAAGTCAAGGTGTGCGACTGCCACATATACATCGCCAAAGCTCTTTTACAGTCTACCACTGGCGTATACCACGGCCAGAATGATAACACCAATACAAAAGCTAACTTGTGGTAGTTGATCTACAAATACAGCAAGACAGCTTTGTAAAAGCAAAATAACTACGAAAGATATTCATCATTGAATAACAGGAGAGGAACATCATCCTCACGAGAGCAGTACTGTACGACTGCCCTCTTCAATGACATCTGTGGAAAGCTTGAGAAAAGAGTATATTTTATAGCGAATCTGCTATCGAAAGGTGAGTAGCTTCGTCAAACTGAATTAAAGCAACCGAATTTTTTCACCTGAGCAGCAGTTGAAGGTCAGTGGGCTCCAACAGCAGATGTCCATCACAAGAATATTTCTTAACTCCACCAGTAATCACTTCCATGATCTCGACGAAACCATCTAGAAAAACAGAAGCTGTATGTAGATGATCTAAAGATTTAAAAGAAAACAAAAGCTAAGTCAAAGCAGAGAACAACATGTAACGATGCTAACCTTAGCCGAAGGAACGAGGCAATATGGTGGTAACGGCCCTCTTCACGAGTCAATCAATGCACTGCACGACTGGGTCTTGCGATGGTCATGGTGTAGCCGTCCCGGCAATGGTATACTTGAGACCGAGTCTGCATATATTCAACATGAAGAGCTACTTAGTCCATGGAAATTAAGTTAACTCATATTGTTTACCTGTCAACCAGCGCCAAAAAAGGTGTGCAGCAACACCGTTGCTTTCGTCATCAGTCCACTGCGACACTCCATGGCTGGATCACACGATGATAACCTTCGATTAGTTCATACGATTCCATGCTCCAGGAAGTACATCTAAATACATCCGGGAATAGAGCTTAGTAAAAATAGAGTGACCAGTCAAACTTATGCTCTCTGGATCAAACTGAACCTCAACACTACTGATATCCCTGCATACGTACTCTGCTATCCACGGTGACGAAGCTTTCACATAGTTTTTAAGGTCCGTCCACAGTCGCCGGTTATTTTCTGGTTCCAAGCTGTCCGGAAACCTCCAGCTGACACTGAAACATGCAAAATTCGAAGTTGAGTCGAATGCAAAATATTCGGACCACCAACACATAATTGAAAAGTAAACACGGTCATTGAGGAGATTACCTGAGAAGTGCCAGCCAACAGAACGGCGGTCGCAGAAGTCACTGAGGGCTTGCGATGGTCATGGTGGAGCCGTCCTGGCAATGCTATACTTGAGACCGAGTCTGCATATATTCAATATGAAGAGCTACTTAGTCCATGGATATTAAGTTAACTCATATTGTTTACCTGTCAAGCAGCGCCAAAGAAGGTGTGTAGCAACACCATTGCTTTCGTCATCAGTCCACTGCGACACTCCATGGCTGGACCACACGATGATAACCTTCGATTAGTTCATACGATTCCATGCTCCAGGAAGTACATCTGGATACATCCGGGAATAGAGCTTAGTAAAAATAGAGTGACCAGTCAAACTTATCCTCTCTGGATCAAACTGAACCTCAACACTACTGATATCCCTGCATACGTACTCTGCTATCCACGGTGACGAAGCTTTAACATAGTTTTTAAGGTCCGTCAACAGTCGCCGGTTATTTTCTGGTTCCAAGCTATCCAGAAACCTCCAGCTGACACTGAAACATGCAAAATACGAAGTTGAGTCGAATGCAAAATATTAGGAATGCCAACACATTATCGAAACGTAAACACGGTCATTGAGGAGATTACCTGACAAGTGCCACCCAACAGAATGGCGGTCGCAGGAGTCACAGAGGTCTTGCGATGGTCATTGTGGAGCCGTCCTGGCAATGGTATACTTGAGACCGAGTCTGCATATATTCACTATGAAGAGCTACTTAGTCCATGGAAATTAAGTTAACTCATATTGTTTACCTGTCAAGCAGCGCCAAAGAAGGTGTGTAGCAACACCATTGCTTTCGTCATCAGTCCACTGCGACACTCCATGGCTGGACCACACGATGATAACCTTCGATTAGTTCATACGATTCCATGCTCCAGGAAGTACATCTGGATACATCCGGAAATAGAGCTTAGTAAAAATAGAGTGACCAGTCAAACTTATGCTCTCTGGATCAAACTGAACCTCAACACTACTGATAGCCTTCCATACGTACTCTGCTATAAACGTTGACGAAGCTTTCACATAGTTTTTAAGGTCCGTCCACAGTCGCCGGTTATTTTCTGGTTCCAAGCTGTCCGGAAACCTCCAGCTGACACTGAAACATGCAAAATTGGAAGTTGAGTCGAACGCAAAATATTCGGAACGCCAACACATTATCGAAAAGTAAACACGGTCATTGAGGAGATTACCTGAGAAGTGTCAGGCAACAGAATGGCGGTCGCAGGAGTCACTGAGGCTAGACGCACGACCACGGACCACGAACGGTTAAATCCGAAAATTGAAGAGCACTGCGATGCCCTTACTCGGACTGCGTTCGGAGTGAGGTGGCCAATCTGCAAAAATATAAGGCTCGAAACACTTGTTAATAAGGTGAGCACAAATGTGTTATATCCCAGAGTGATTGCAGCCAAGTGAACAGTCCATGAGCTGGAATCCCCGTTGTTATTCATAATTACAATATTTGTCGATAAATGGTCAGTCACACTACCTTTGCTGCAACGGAAGTGCGATGTGTCGCAGACCGTAGGCAACGTCCTTTCTTCGCAGTTGCTAGATGGTGTGGGCGAGAATTCCGAATGCCTTGGCGACTAGGATCAATTTATCGATCAATAGCACTTTTCGCGCACGGGCATTCCTTGACACGATAAAATGACTTGGTTGCAAGTGCATTCGGAAGAGGCCAATGTCCGTAACGCAAACGTAAGGTGCAAACCCTATCTGCTAGTTCTGCCCAAAGAGCGCTGAACCTAAAGCTTATGCGCGACGTAGCTCCTCACGCTTCCGTCACTGACAAGACCTCTAGTGGTGATGCTCTAAGGAACGTGAGACCGAATAGTACACTACTGTGCACTGTCAATACTGTGGTATGGAATGTCTAGCTGCTTTCAGTTAATGCTCAAGTGAAGCTTCAGCTAATGAAAATTAGGATTGTCTATTGAAACGGTTCCTTGGACACATTCCACCCTCACCACGAGGCTATTGGCCTCGTACACTCACTCTGCGATGGGATGCTATGAAGCTGGAAGCTGGAAGCTAGAAGCCAGTTCTGTATCCGCATTGTTCAGTCAAACTCCACTGCGAACTTGCCCAATCACCTCCAGAGGCCACTGAGAAGTTTGAGACCACAGATTTAGGGGTGCGCCGAAATTGCCAGACAAAATTACATCCGTAACAGAACAGTAAAATAATGTACGCGATCACCAAACTCGCGCCTGCCATACACGGCGGTGGTGCATTGAGTCTCCTTAAAAGCGCAACGTTGCCCCACTTGACACCTTGTACATTCAATGCTAACAAACGAACTGGGGCCAATACTAGATCATTCATCTCAAAATTAAACTCAACACAGTACATTCGCGAATGCTTAAGGCAGCACAAGATTGCTAAAATCAAATTGATGTAAGTAAATTTATTTGCTCACCTGAGACAGAGCTGCTAGAACATGTGGTGCCCATCAAACATCTTCAAAGACAGAGCGCTTCTGCACTCCACGATTGGCGTATTCCTTAATGACGATGGAACCATATACACAAACGTCTGGTAGCGCATCTGCAAATAAACACGAAGGACAGCTTAGTAAAGGCTTTTTTTTTGTTTTTGTAAACGAAGGCTCACCTGACAAACCGCAGCAAGGCATTCAACAGCTGTTGTCTCGAGAAGCCTCATTCTAAATGTCCCCACTCGAAAGTGAAATGATCATGATGGAACCTTTCAGAGAAGGATAGAGCCCAGACCGAACCTGCAGACATGAAAAGGCATGCCCACTATATTAAAAGGAAATAAGGCAACTCAGATTGATCACTTGAGCGGCAACAGCGAGTCAAGGTGTGCGACTGCCACATATACATCGCCAAAGCTCTTTTACAGTCTACCACTGGCGTATACCACGGCCAGAATGATAACACCAATACAAAAGCTAACTTGTGGTAGTTGATCTACAAATACAGCAAGACAGCTTTGTAAAAGCAAAATAACTACGAAAGATATTCATCATTGAATAACAGGATAGGAACATCATCCTCACGAGAGCAGTGCTGTACGACTGCCCTCTTCAATGACCACTGTGGAAAGCTTGAGAAAAGAGTGTATTTTATAGCGAATCTGCTATCTAAAGGTGAGTAGCTTCGTCAAACTGAATTAAAGCAACCGAATTTTTTTCACCTGAGCAGCAGTTGAAGGTCAGTGGGTTCCAACAGCAGATGTCCATCACAAGAATATTTCTTAACTCCACCAGTAATCACTTCCATGATCTCGACGAAACCATCCAGAAAAACAGAAGCTGTATGTAGATGATCTAAAGATTTAAAAGAAAACAAAAGCTAAGTCAAAGCAGAGAACAACATGTAACGATGCTAACCTTAGCCGAAGGAACGAGGCAATATGGTGGTAACGGCCCTCTTCACGAGTCAATCAATGCACTGCACGACTGGGTCTTGCGATGGTCATGGTGTAGCCGTCCCGGCAATGGTATACTTGAGACCGAGTCTGCATATATTCAACATGAAGAGCTACTTAGTCCATGGAAATTAAGTTAACTCATATTGTTTACCTGTCAACCAGCGCCAAAAAAGGTGTGCAGCAACACCGTTGCTTTCGTCATCAGTCCACTGCGAAACTCTATGGCTGGACCATACGATAACCTTCGATTAGATCATACGATTCCATGCTCCAGGAAGTACATCTAGATACATCCGGGAATAGAGCTTAGTAAAAATAGAGTGACCAGTCAAACTTATGCACTCTGGATCAAACTGAACGTCAACACTACTGATATCGCTGCATACGTACTCTGCTATCCACGGTGACGAAGCTTTCATATAGTTATTAAGGTCCGTCCACAGTCGTCGGTTATTTTCTGGTTCCAAGCTGTCCGGAAACCTCCAGCTGACACTGAAACATGCAAAATTCGAAGTTGAGTCGAATGCAAAATATTCGGAACGCCAACACATTATCGAAAAGTAAACACGGTCATTGAGGAGATTACCTGAGAAGTGCCAGCCAACACAATGGCGGTCGCAGGAGTCACTGAGGTTTTGCGATGGTCATGGTGGAGCAGTCCTGGCTATGCTATACTTGAGACCGAGTCTGCATATATTCAATATGAAGAGCTACTTAGTCCATGGAAATTAAGTTAACTCATATTGTTTACCTGTCAAGCAGCGCCAAAGAAGGTGTGTAGCAACACCATTGCTTTCGTCATCAGTCCACTGCGACACTCCATGGCTGGACCACACGATGATAACCATCGATTAGTTCATACGATTCCATGCTCCAGGAAGTACATCTGGATACATCCGGGAATAGAGCTTAGTAAAAATAGAGTGACCAGTCAAACTTATGCTCTCTGGATCAAACTGAACCTCAACACTACTGATATCCTTTCATACGTACTCTGCTATAAACGTTGACGAAGCTTTCACATAGTTTTTAAGGTCCGTCCACAGTCGCCGGTTATTTTCTGGTTCCAAGCTGTCCGGAAACCTCCAGCTGACACTGAAACATGCAAAATTCGAAGTTGAGTCGAATGCAAAATATTCGGAACGCCAACACATTATCGAAAAGTAAACACGGTCATTGAGGAGATTACCTGAGAAGTGCCAGGCAACAGAATGGCGGTCGCAGGAGTCACTGAGGCTAGACGCACAACCGCGGACCACGAACAGTTAAATCCGAAAATTGCAGAGCACTGCGATGCCCTTACTCGGGCTGTGTTCGGAGTGGGGTGGCCAATCTGCAAAAATATAAGGCTCGAAACACTTGTTAATAAGGTGAGCACAAATGTGTTATATCCCAGAGTGATTGCAGCCAAGTGAACAGTCCATGAGCTGGAATCCCCGTTGTTATTCATAATTACAATATTTGTCGATAAATGGTCAGTCACACTACCTTTGCTGCAACGGAAGTGCGATGTGTCGCAGACCGTAGGCAACGTCCTTTCTTCGCAGTTGCTAGATGGTCTGGGCGAGAATTCCGAATGCCTTTGCGACTAGGATCAATTTATCGATCAAGAGCACTTTTCGCGCACGGGCATTCCTTGACACGATAAAATGACTTGGTTGCAAGTGCATTCGGAAGAGGCCAATGTCCGTAACGCAAACGTAAGGTGCAAACCCTATCTGCTAGTTCTGCCCAAAGAGCGCTGAACCTAAAGCTTATGCGCGACGTAGCTCCTCACGCTTCCGTCACTGACAAGACCTCTAGTGGTGATGCTCTAAGGAACGTGAGACCGAATAGTACACTACTGTGCACTGTCAATACTGTGGTATGGAATGTCTAGCTGCTTTCAGTTAATGCTCAAGTGAAGCTTCAGCTAATGAAAATTAGGATTGTCTATTGAAACGGTTCCTTGGACACATTCCACCCTCACCACGAGGCTATTGGCCTCGTACACTCACTCTGCGATGGGATGCTATGAAGCTGGAAGCTGGAAGCTAGAAGCCAGTTCTGTATCCGCATTGTTCAGTCAAACTCCACTGCGAACTTGCCCAATCACCTCCAGAGGCCACAGAGAAGTTTGAGACCACAGATTTAGGGGTGCGCCGAAATTGCCAGACAAAATTACATCCGTAACAGAACAGTAAAATAATGTACGCGATCACCAAACTCGCGCCTGCCATACACGGCGGTGGTGCATTGAGTCTCCTTAAAAGCGCAACGTTGCCCCACTTGACACCTTGTACATTCAATGCTAACAAACGAACTGGGGCCAATACTAGATCATTCATCTCAAAATTAAACTCAACGCAGTACATTCGCGAACGCTTAAGGCAGCACAAGATTGCTAAAATCAAATTGATGTAAGTAAATTTATTTGCTCACCTGAGACAGAGCTGCTAGAACATGTGGTGCCCATCAAACATCTTCAAGGACAGAGCGCTTCTGCACTCCACGATTGGCGTATTCCTTAATCACGATGGAACCATATACACAAACGTCTGGTAGCGCATCTGCAAATAAACACAAAGGACAGCTTAGTAAAGGCTTTTTTTTTTGTTTTTGTAAACGAAGGCTCACCTGACAAACCGCAGCAAGGCATTCAACAGCTGTTGTCTCGAGAAGCCTCATTCTAAATGTCCCCATTCGAAAGTGAAATGATCATGATGGAACCTTTCAGAGAAGGATAGAGCCCAGACCGAACCTGCAGACATGAAAAGGCATGCCCACTATATTAAAAGGAAATAAGGCAACTCAGATTGATCACTTGAGCGGCAACAGCAAGTCAAGGTGTGCGACTGCCACATATACATCGCCAAAGCTCTTTTACAGTCTACCACTGGCGTATACCACGGCCAGAATGATAACACCAATACAAAAGCTAACTTGTGGTAGTTGATCTACAAATACAGCAAGACAGCTTTGTAAAAGCAAAATAACTACGAAAGATATTCATCATTGAATAACAGGAGAGGAACATCATCCTCACGAGAGCAGTGCTGTACGACTGCCCTCTTCAATGACCACTGTGGAAAGCTTGAGAAAAGAGTGTATTTTATAGCGAATCTGCTATCTAAAGGTGAGTAGCTTCGTCAAACTGAATTAAAGCAACCGAATTTTTTTCACCTGAGCAGCAGTTGAAGGTCAGTGGGTTCCAACAGCAGATGTCCATCACAAGAATATTTCTTAACTCCACCAGTAATCACTTCCATGATCTCGACGAAACCATCCAGAAAAACAGAAGCTGTATGTAGATGATCTAAAGATTTAAAAGAAAACAAAAGCTAAGTCAAAGCAGAGAACAACATGTAACGATGCTAACCTTAGCCGAAGGAGCGAGGCAATATGGTGGTAACGGCCCTCTTCACGAGTCAATCAATGCACTGCACGACTGGGTCTTGCGATGGTCATGGTGTAGCCGTCCCGGCAATGCTATACTTGAGACCGAGTCTGCATATATTCAACATGAAGAGCTACTTAGTCCATGGAAATTAAGTTAACTCATATTGTTTACCTGTCAACCAGCGCCAAAAAAGGTGTGCAGCAACACCGTTGCTTTCGTCATCAGTCCACTGCGAAACTCTATGGCTGGACCATACGATAACCTTCGATTAGATCATACGATTCCATGCTCCAGGAAGTACATCTAGATACATCCGGGAATAGAGCTTAGTAAAAATAGAGTGACCAGTCAAACTTATGCACTCTGGATCAAACTGAACGTCAACACTACTGATATCGCTGCATACGTACTCTGCTATCCACGGTGACGAAGCTTTCATATAATTATTAAGGTCCGTCCACAGTCGTCGGTTATTTTCTGGTTCCAAGCTGTCCGGAAACCTCCAGCTGACACTGAAACATGCAAAATTCGAAGTTGAGTCGAATGCAAAATATTCGGAACGCCAACACATTATCGAAAAGTAAACACCGTCATTGAGGAGATTACCTGAGAAGTGCCAGCCAACACAATGGCGGTCGCAGGAGTCACTGAGGTTTTGCGATGGTCATGGTGGAGCCGTCCTGGCAATGCAATACTTGAGACCGAGTCTGCATATATTCAATATGAAGAGCTACTTAGTCCATGGAAATTAAGTTAACTCATATGGTTTACCTGTCAAGCAGCGCCAAAGAAGGTGTGTAGCAACACCATTGCTTTCGTCATCAGTCCACTGCGACACTCCATGGCTGGACCACACGATGATAACCATCGATTAGTTCATACGATTCCATGCTCCAGGAAGTACATCTGGATACATCCGGGAATAGAGCTTAGTAAAAATAGAGTGACCAGTCAAACTTATGCTCTCTGGATCAAACTGAAACTCAACACTACTGATATCCCTGCATACGTACTCTGCTATCCACGGTGACAAAGCTTTCACATAGTTTTTAAGGTCCGTCCACAGTCGCCGGTTATTTTCTGGTTCCAAGCTGTCCGGAAACCTCCAGCTGACACTGAAACATGCAAAATTCGAAGTTGAGTCGAATGCAAAATATTCGCAACGCCAACACATTATCGAAAAGTAAACACAGTCATTGAGGAGATTACCTGAGAAGTGCCAGCCAACAGAATGGCGGTCGCAGGAGTCACTGAGGTCTTGCGATGGCCATGGTGGAGCCGTCCTGGCAATGCTATACTTGAGACCGAGTCTGCATACATTCAATATGAAGAGCTACTTAGTCCATGGATATTAAGTTAACTCATATTGTTTACCTGTCAAGCAGCGCCAAAGGTGTGTAGCAACACCATTGCTTTCGTCATCAGTCCACTGCGACACTCCATGGCTGGACCACACGATGATAACCTTCGACTAGTTCATACGAGTCCATGCTCCAGGAAGTACATCTGGATACATCCGGAAATAGAGCTTAGTAAAAATAGAGTGACCAGTCAAACTTATGCTCCCTGGATCAAACAGAACCTCAACACTACTGATATCCCTGCATACGTACTCTGCTATCCACGGTGACGAAGCTTTCACATAGCTTTTAAGGTCCGTCCACAGTCGCCGGTTATTTTCTGGTTCCAAGCTATCCGGAAACCTCCAGCTGGCACTGAAACATGCAAAATACGAAGTTGAGTCGAATGCAAAATATTCGGAACGCCAACACATTATCGAAAAGTAAACACGGTCATTGAGGAGATTACCTGAGAAGTGCCAGCCAACATAATGGCGGTCGCAGGAGTCACAGAGGTCTTGCGATGGTCATTGTGGAGCCGTCCTGGCAATGGTATACTTGAGACCGAGTCTGCATATATTCACTATGAAGAGCTACTTAGTCCATGGAAATTAAGTTAACTCATATTGTTTACCTGTCAAGCAGCGCCAAAGGTGTGTAGCAACACCATTGCTTTCGTCATCAGTCGACTGCGACACTCCATGGCTAGACCACACGATGATAACCTTCGATTAGTTCATACGATTCCATGCTCCAGGAAGTACATCTGGATACATCCGGGAATAGAGCTTAGTAAAAATAGAGTGACCAGTCAAACTTATGCTCTCTGGATCAAACTGAACCTCAACACTACTGATATCCTTCCATACGCACTCTGCTATCCACGTTGACGAAGCTTTCACATAGTTTTTAAGGTCCGTCCACAGTCGCCGGTTATTTTCTGGTTCCAAGCTGTCCGGAAACCTCCAGCTGACACTGAAACATGCAAAATTCGAAGTTGAGTCGAATGCAAAATATTCGGAACGCCAACACATTATCGAAAAGTAAACACGGTCATTGAGGAGATTACCTGAGAAGTGCCAGGCAACAGAATGGCGGTCGCAGGAGTCACTGAGGCTAGACGCACAACCGCGGACCACGAACAGTTAAATCCGAAAATTGCAGAGCACTGCGATGCCCTTACTCGGGCTGTGTTCGGAGTGGGGTGGCCAATCTGCAAAAATATAAGGCTCGAAACACTTGTTAATAAGGTGAGCACAAATGTGTTATATCCCAGAGTGATTGCAGCCAAGTGAACAGTCCATGAGCTGGAATCCCCGTTGTTATTCATAATTACAATATTTGTCGATAAATGGTCAGTCACACTACCTTTGCTGCAACGGAAGTGCGATGTGTCGCAGACCGTAGGCAACGTCCTTTCTTCGCAGTTGCTAGATGGTGTGGGCGAGAATTCCGAATGCCTTTGCGACTAGGATCAATTTATCGATCAAGAGCACTTTTCGCGCACGGGCATTCCTTGACACGATAAAATGACTTGGTTGCAAGTGCATTCGGAAGAGGCCAATGTCCGTAACGCAAACGTAAGGTGCAAACCCTATCTGCTAGTTCTGCCCAAGGAGCGCTGAACCTAAAGCTAATACGCGACGTAGCTCCTCACGCTTCCGTCACTGACAAGACCTCTAGTGGTGATGCTCTAAGGAACCTGAGACAGAATAGTACACTACTGTGCACTGTCAATACTGTGGTATGGAATGTCTAGCTGCTTTCAGTTAATGCTCAAGTGAAGCTTCAGCTAATGAAAATTAGGATTGTGTATTGAAACGGTTCCTTGGACACATTCCACCCTCACCACGAGGCTATTGGCCTCGTACACTCACTCTGAGATGGGATGCTATGAAGCTGGAAGCTGGAAGCTAGAAGCCAGTTCTGTATCCGCATTGTTCAGTCAAACTCCACTTCGAACTTGCCCAATCACCTCCAGAGGCCACTGAGAAGTTTGAGACCACAAATTTAGGGGTGCGCCGAAATTGCCAGACAAAATTACATCCGTAACAGAACAGTAAAATAATGTACGCGATCACCAAACTCGCGCCTGCCATACACGGCGGTGGTGCATTGAGTCTCCTTAAAAGCGCAACGTTGCCCCACTTGACACCTTGTACATTCAATGCTAACAAACGAACTGGGGCCAATACTAGATCATTCATCTCAAAATTAAACTCAACGCAGTACATTCGCGAACGCTTAAGGCAGCAAAATATTGCTAAAATCAAATTGATGTAAGTAAATTTATTTGCTCACCTGAGACAGAGCTGCTAGAACATGTGGTGCCCATCAAACATCTTCAAGGACAGAGCGCTTCTGCACTCCACGATTGGCGTATTCCTTAATCACGATGGAACCATATACACAAACGTCTGGTAGCGCATCTGCAAATAAACACAAAGGACAGCTTAGTAAAGGCTTTTTTTTTGTTTTTGTAAACGAAGGCTCACCTGACAAACCGCAGCAAGGCATTCAACAGCTGTTGTCTCGAGAAGCCTCATTCTAAATGTCCCCACTCGAAAGTGAAATGATCATGATGGAACCTTTCAGAGAAGGATAGAGCCCAGACCGAACCTGCAGACATGAAAAGGCATGCCCACTATATTAAAAGGAAATAAGGCAACTCAGATTGATCACTTGAGCGGCAACAGCAAGTCAAGGTGTGCGACTGCCACATATACATCGCCAAAGCTCTTTTACAGTCTACCACTGGCGTATACCACGGCCAGAATGATAACACCAATACAAAAGCTAACTTGTGGTAGTTGACCTACAAATACAGCAACACAGCTTTGTAAAAGCAAAATAACTACGAAAGATATTCATCATTGAATAACAGGAGAGGAACATCATCTTCACGAGAGCAGTGCTGTACGACTGCCCTCTTCAATGACCACTGTGGAAAGCTTGAGAAAAGAGTGTATTTTATAGCGAATCTGCTATCTAAAGGTGAGTAGCTTCGTCAAACTGAATTAAAGCAACCGAATTTTTTTCACCTGAGCAGCAGTTGAAGGTCAGTGGGTTCCAACAGCAGATGTCCATCACAAGAATATTTCTTAACTCCACCAGTAATCACTTCCATGATCTCGACGAAACCATCCAGAAAAACAGAAGCTGTATGTAGATGATCTAAAGATTTAAAAGAAAACAAAAGCTAAGTCAAAGCAGAGAACAACATGTAACGATGCTAACCTTAGCCGAAGGAACGAGGCAATATGGTGGTAACGGCCCTCTTCACGAGTCAATCAATGCACTGCACGACTGGGTCTTGCGATGGTCATGGTGTAGCCGTCCCGGCAATGGTATACTTGAGACCGAGTCTGCATATATTCAACATGAAGAGCTACTTAGTCCATGGAAATTAAGTTAACTCATATTGTTTACCTGTCAACCAGCGCCAAAAAAGGTGTGCAGCAACACCGTTGCTTTCGTCATCAGTCCACTGCGAAACTCTATGGCTGGACCATACGATAACCTTCGATTAGATCATACGATTCCATGCTCCAGGAAGTACATCTAGATACATCCGGGAATAGAGCTTAGTAAAAATAGAGTGACCAGTCAAACTTATGCACTCTGGATCAAACTGAACGTTAACACTACTGATATCGCTGCATACGTACTCTGCTATCCACGGTGACGAAGCTTTCATATAGTTATTAAGGTCCGTCCACAGTCGTCGGTTATTTTCTGGTTCCAAGCTGTCCGGAAACCTCCAGCTGACACTGAAACATGCAAAATTCGAAGTTGAGTCGAATGCAAAATATTCGGAACGCCAACACATTATCGAAAAGTAAACACGGTCATTGAGGAGAATACCTGAGAAGTGCCAGCCAACACAATGGCGGTCGCAGGAGTCACTGAGGTTTTGCGATGGTCATGGTGGAGCCGTCCTGGCAATGCTATACTTGAGACCGAGTCTGCATATATTCAATATGAAGAGCTACTTAGTCCATGGAAATTAAGTTAACTCATATTGTTTACCTGTCAAGCAGCGCCAAAGAAGGTGTGTAGCAACACCATTGTTTTCGTCATCAGTCCACTGCGACACTCCATGGCTGGACCACACGATGATAACCATCCATTAGTTCATACGATTCCATGCTCCAGGAAGTACATCTGGATACATCCGGGAATAGAGCTTAGTAAAAATAGAGTGACCAGTCAAACTTATGCTCTCTGGATCAAACTGAACCTCAACACTACTGATATCCTTTCATCCGTACTCTGCTATAAACGTTGACGAAGCTTTCACATAGTTTTTAAGGTCCGTCCACAGTCGCCGGTTATTTTCTGGTTCCAAGCTGTCCGGAAACCTCCAGCTGACACTGAAACATGCAAAATTCGAAGTTGAGTCGAACGCAAAATATTCGGAACGCCAACACATTATCGAAAAGTAAACACGGTCATTGAGGAGATTACCTGAGAAGTGCCAGGCAACAGAATGGCGGTCGCAGGAGTCACTGAGGCTAGACTCACAACCACGGACCACGAACGGTTAAATCCGAAAATTGCAGAGCACTGCGATGCCCTTACTCGGACTACGTTCGGAGTGAGGTGGCCAATCTGCAAAAATATAAGGCTCGAACACTTGTTAATAAGGTGAGCACAAATGTGTTATATCCCAGAGTGATTGCAGCCAAGTGAACAGTCCATGAGCTGGAATCCCCGTTGTTATTCATAATTACAATATTTGTCGATAAATGGTCAGTCACACTACCTTTGCTGCAACGGAAGTGCGATGTGTCGCAGACCGTAGGCAACGTCCTTTCTTCGCAGTTGCTAGATGGTGTGGGCGAGAATTCCGAATGCCTTTGCGACTAGGATCAATTTATCGATCAAGAGCACTTTTCGCGCACGGGCATTCCTTGACACGATAAAAAGACTTGGTTGCAAGTGCATTCGGAAGAGGCCAATGTCCGTAACGCAAACGTAAGGTGCAAACCCTATCTGCTAGTTCAGCCCAAAGAGCGCTGAACCTAAAGCTAATACGCGACGTAGCTCCTCACGCTTCCGTCACTGACAAGACCTCTAGTGGTGATGCTCTAAGGAACCTGAGACCGAATAGTACACTACTGTGCACTGTCAATACTGTGGTATGGAATGTCTAGCTGCTTTCAGTTAATGCTCAAGTGAAGCTTCAGCTAATGAAAATTAGGATTGTGTATTGAAACGGTTCCTTGGACACATTCCACCCTCACCACGAGGCTATTGGCCTCGTACACTCACTCTGCGATGGGATGCTATGAAGCTGGAAGCTGGAAGATAGAAGCCAGTTCTCTATCCGCATTGTTCAGTCAAACTCCACTTCGATCTTGCCCAATCACCTCCAGAGGCCACTGAGAAGTTTGAGACCACAGATTTAGGGGTGCGCCGAAATTGCCAGACAAAATTACATCCGTAACAGAACAGTAAAATAATGTACGCGATCACCAAACTCGCGCCTGCCATACACGGCGGTGGTGCATTGAGTCTTCTTAAAAGCGCAACGTTGCCCCACTTGACACCTTGTACATTCAATGCTAACAAACGAACTGGGGACAATACTAGATCATTCATCACAAAATTAAACTCAACGCAGTACATTCGCGAATGCTTAAGGCAACACAAGATTGCTAAAATCAAATTGATGTAAGTAAATTTATTTGCTCACCTGAGACAGAGCTCCTAGAACATCTGGTGCCCATCAAACATCTTCAAGGACAGAGCGCTTCTGCACTCCACGATTGGCGTATTCCTTAATCACGATGGAACCATATACACAAACGTCTGGTAGCGCATCTGCAAACAAACACAAAGAACAGCTTAGTAAAGGCATTTTTTTGTTTTTGTAAACGAAGGCTCACCTGACAAACCGCAGCGAGGCATTCTGGCAACAACAGCTGTTATCTCGAGAAGCCTCATTCTAAATGTCCCCACTCGAAAGTGAAATGATCATGATGGAACCTTTCACAGAAGGATAGAGCCCAGACCGAACCTGCAGACATCAAAAGGCATGCCCACTGTATTAAAAGGAAATAAGGCAACTCAGATTGATCACTTGAGCGGCAACAGCAAGTCAATGTGTGCGACTGCCACATATACATCGCCAAAGCTCTTTTACAGTCTACCACTGGCGTATACCACTGCCAGAATGATAACACCAACACAAAAGCAAACTTGTGGTAGTTTATCTACAAATACAGCAAGACAGCTTTGTAAAAGCAAAATAACTACGAAAGATATTCATCATTCAATAACAGGAGAGGAACATTGGCGGAAAAAGCACTTCATCCTCACGAGAGCAGTGCTGTACGACTGCCCTCTTCAATGACCACTGTGGAAAGCTTGAGAAAAGAGTATATTTTATAGCGAATCTGCTATCTAAAGGTGAGAGTAGCTTCGTCAGACTGAATTAAAGCAACCGAATTTTTTTCACCTGAGCAGCAGTTGAAGGTCAGTGGGCTCCAACAGCAGATGTCCATCACAAGAATATTTCTTAACTCCACCAGTAATCACTTCCATGATCTCGACGAAACCATCCAGAAAAACAGAAGCTGTATGTAGATGATCTAAAGATTTAAAAGAAAACAAAAGCTAAGTCAAAGCAGATAACAACATGTAACGATGCTAACCTTAGGCGAAGGAACAAGGCAATATGGTGGTAACGGCCCTCTTCACGAGTCAATCAATGCACTGCACGACTGGTTCTTGCGATGGTCATGATGTAGCCGTCCCGGCAATGGTATACTGAAGACCGAGTCTGCATATATTCAACATGAAGAGCTACTTAGTCCATGGAAATTAAGTTAACTCATATTGTTTACCTGTCAAGCACCGCCAAAAAAGGTGTGCAGCAACACCGTTGCTTTCGTCATCAGTCCACTGCGACACTCCATGGCTGGACGATACGATGATAACCTTCGATTAGTTCATACGATTCCATGCTCCAGGAAGTACATCTAGATACATCCGGGAATAGAGCTTAGTAAAAATAGAGTGACCAGTCAAACTTATGCACTCTGGATCAAAGTGAACCTCAACACTACTGATATCGCTGCATACGTACTCTGCTATCCACGGTGACGAAGCTTTCACATAGTTTTTAAGGTCCGTCCACAGTCGCCGGTTATTTTCTGGTTCCAAGCTGTCCGGAAACCTCCAACTGACACTGAAACATGCAAAATTCGAAGTTGAGTCGAATGCAAAATATTCGGAACGCCAACACATTATCGAAAAGTAAACACGGTCATTGAGGAGATTACCTGAGAAGTGCCAGCCAAACGAATGGCGGTCGCAGGAGTCACTAAGGTCTTGCGATGGTCATGGTGGAGCCGTCCTGGCAATGCTATACTTGAAACCGAGCCTGCATATATTCAATATGAAGAGCTACTTAGTCCATGGAAATCAAGTTAACTCATATTGTTTACCTGTCAAGCAGCGCCAAAGAAGGTGTATAGCAACACCATTGCTTTCGTCATCAGTCCACTGCGACACTCCATGGCTGGGCCACACGATGATAACCTTCGACTAGTTCATACGAGTCCATGCTCCAGGAAGTACATCTGGATACATCCGGGAATAGAGCTTAGTAAAAATAGAGTGACCAGTCAAACTTATGCTCCCTGGATCAAACTGAACCTCAACACTACTGATATCCCTGCATACGTACTCTGCTATCCACGGTGACGAAGCTTTCACATAGCTTTTAAGGTCCGTCCACAGTCGCCGGTTATTTTCTGGTTCCAAGCTATCCGGAAACCTCCAGCTGGCACTGAAACATGCAAAATACGAAGTTGAGTCGAATGCAAAATATTCGGAATGCCAACACATTATCGAAACGTAAACACGGTCATTGAGGAGATTACCTGAGAAGTGCCAGCCAACATAATGGCGGTCGCAGGAGTCACAGAGGTCTTGCGATGGTCATTGTGGAGCCGTCCTGGCAATGGTATACTTGAGACCGAGTCTGCATATATTCACTATGAAGAGCTACTTAGTCCATGGATATTAAGTTAACTCATATTGTTTACCTGTCAAGCAGCGCCAAAGGTGTGTAGCAACACCATTGCTTTCGTCATCAGTCGACTGCGACACTCCATGGCTGGACCACACGATGATAACCTTCGACTAGTTCATACGAGTCCATGCTCCAGGAAGTACATCTGGATACATCCGGGAATAGAGCTTAGTAAAAATAGAGTGACCAGTCAAACTTATGCTCCCTGGATCAAACTGAACCTCAACACTACTGATATCGCTGCATACGTACTCTGCTATCCACGGTGACGAAGCTTTCACATAGTTTTTAAGGTCCGTCCACCGTCGCCGGTTATTTTCTGGTTCCAAGCTGTCCGGAAACCTCCAGCTGACACTGAAACATGCAAAATTCGAAGTTGAGTCGAATGCAAAATATTCGGAACGCCAACACATTATCGAAAAGTAAACACGGTCATTGAGGAGATTACCTGAGAAATGCCAGGCAACAGAATGGCGGTCGCAGGAGTCACTGAGGCTAGACGCACAACCACGGACCACGAACAGTTAAATCCGAAAATTGCAGAGCACTGCGATGCCCTTACTCGGGCTGTGTTCGGAGTGGGGTGGCCAATCTGCAAAAATATAAGGCTCGAAACACTTGTTAATAAGGTGAGCACAAATGTGTTATATCCCAGAGTGATTGCAGCCAAGTGAACAGTCCATGAGCTGGAATCCTCGTTGTTATTCATAATTACAATATTTGTCGATAAATGGTCAGTCACACTACCTTTGCTGCAACGGAAGTGCGATGTGTCGCAGACCGTAGGCAACGTCCTTTCTTCGCAGTTGCTAGATGGTGTGGGCGAGAATTCCGAATGCCTTTGCGACTAGGATCAATTTATCGATCAAGAGCACTTTTCGCGCACGGGCATTCCTTGACACGATAAAATGACTTGGTTGCAAGTGCATTCGGAAGAGGCCAATGTCCGTAACGCAAACGTAAGGTGCAAACCCTATCTGCTAGTTCTGCCCAAAGAGCGCTGAACCTAAAGCTTATGCGCGACGTAGCTCCTCACGCTTCCGTCACTGACAAGACCTCTAGTGGTGATGCTCTAAGGAACCTGAGACCGAATAGTACACTACTGTGCACTGTCAATACTGTGGTATGGAATGTCTAGCTGCTTTCAGTTAATGCTCAAGTGAAGCTTCAGCTAATGAAAATTAGGATTGTGTATTGAAACGGTTCCATGGACACATTCCACCCTCACCACGAGGCTATTGGCCTCGTACACTCACTCTGCGATGGGATGCTATGAAGCTGGAAGCTGGAAGCTAGAAGCCAGTTCTGTATCCGCATTGTTCAGTCAAACTCCACTTCGAACTTGCCCAATCACCTCCAGAGGCCACTGAGAAGTTTGAGACCACAGATTTAGGGGTGCGCCGAAATTGCCAGACAAAATTACATCCGTAACAGAACAGTAAAATAATGTACGCGATCACCAAACTCGCGCCTGCCATACACGGCGGTGGTGCATTGAGTCTCCTTAAAAGCGCAACGTTGCCCCACTTGACACCTTGTACATTCAATGCTAACAAACGAACTGGGGCCAATACTAGATCATTCATCTCAACATTAAACTCAACGCAGTACATTCGCGAATGCTTAAGGCAGCACAAGATTGCTAAAATCAAATTGATGTAAGTAAATTTATTTGCTCACCTGAGACAGAGCTGCTAGAACATGTGGTGCCCATCAAACATCTTCAAAGACAGAGCGCTTCTGCACTCCACGATTGGCGTATTCCTTAATCACGATGGAACCATATACACAAACGTCTGGTAGCGCATCTGCAAATAAACACAAAGGACAGCTTAGTAAAGGCTTTTTTTTTTGTTTTTGTAAACGAAGGCTCACCTGACAAACCGCAGCAAGGCATTCAACAGCTGTTATCTCGAGAAGCCTCATTCTAAATGTCCCCACTCGAAAGTGAAATGATCATGCTGGAACCTTTCAGAGAAGGATAGAGCCCAGACCGAACCTGCAGACATGAAAAGGCATGCCCACTATATTAAAAAAAATAAGGCAACTCAGATTGATCACTTGAGCGGCAACAGCAAGTCAAGGTGTGCGACTGCCACATATACATCGCCAAAGCTCTTTTACAGTCTACCACTGGCGTATACCACGGCCAGAATGATAACACCAATACAAAAGCTAACTTGTGGTAGTTGATCTACAAATACAGCAAGACAGCTTTGTAAAAGCAAAATAACTACGAAAGATATTCATCATTGAATAACAGGAGAGGAACATCATCCTCATGAGAGCAGTGCTGTACGACTGCCCTCTTCAATGACCACTGTGGAAAGCTTGAGAAAAGAGTATATTTTGTAGCGAATCTGCTATCTAAAGGTGAGAGTAGCTTCGTCAAACTGAATTAAAGCAACCGAATTTTTTCACCTGAGCAGCAGTTGAAGGACAGTGGGCTCCAACAGCAGATGGCCATCACAAGAATATTTCTTAACTCCACCAGTAATCACTTCCATGATCTCGACGAAACCATCCAGAAAAACAGAAGCTGTATGTAGATGATCTAAAGATTTAAAAGAAAACAAAAGCTAAGTCAAAGCAGATAACAACATGTAACGATGCTAACCTTAGGCGAAGGAACGAGGCAATATGGTGGTAACCGCCCTCTTCACGAGTCAATCAATGCACTGCACGACTGGGTCTTGCGATGGTCATGATGTAGCCGTCCTGGCAATGCTATACTTGAAATCGAGTCTGCATATATTCAATATGAAGAGCTACGTAGTCCATGGAAATCAAGTTTACTCATATTGTTTACCTGTCAAGCAGCGCCAAAGAAGGTGTGTAGCAACACCATTGCTTTCGTCATCAGTCCACTGCGACACTCCATGGCTGGACCACACGATGATAACCTTCGATTAGTTCATACGATTCCATGCTCCAGGAAGTACATCTGGATACATCCGGGAATAGAGCTTAGTAAAAATAGAGTGACCAGTCAAACTTATGCTCTCTGGATCAAACTGAAACTCAACACTACTGATGTCCCTGCATACGTACTCTGCTATCCACGGTGACAAAGCTTTCACATAGTTTTTAAGGTCCGTCCACAGTCGCCGGTTATTTTCTGGTTCCAAGCTGTCCGGAAACCTCCAGCTGACACTGAAACATGCAAAATTCGAAGTTGAGTCGAATGCAAAATATTCGCAACGCCAACACATTATCGCAAAGTAAACACAGTCATTGAGGAGATTACCTGAGAAGTGCCAGCCAACAGAATGGCGGTCGCAGGAGTCACTGAGGTCTTGCGATGGCCATGGTGGAGCCGTCCTGGCAATGCTATACTTGAGACCGAGTCTGCATATATTCAATATGAAGAGCTACTTAGTCCATGGATATTAAGTTAACTCATATTGTTTACCTGTCAAGCAGCGCCAAAGAAGGTGTGTACAAACACCATTGCTTTCGTCATCAGTCCACTGCGACACTCCATGGCTGGACCACACGATGATAACCTTCGACTAGTTCATACGAGTCCATGCTCCAGGAAGTACATCTGGATACATCCGGGAATAGAGCTTAGTAAAAATAGAGTGACCAGTCAAACTTATGCTCCCTGGATCAAACTGAACCTCAACACTACTGATATCCCTGCATACGTGCTCTGCTATCCACGGTGACGAAGCTTTCACATAGCTTTTAAGGTCCGTCCAGTCGCCGGTTATTTTCTGGTTCCAAGCTATCCGGAAACCTCCAGCTGGCACTGAAACATGCAAAATACGAAGTTGAGTCGAATGCAAAATATTCGGAATGCCAACACATTATCGAAACGTAAACACGGTCATTGAGGAGATTACCTGAGAAGTGCCAGCCAACATAATGGCGGTCGCAGGAGTCACAGAGGTCTTGCGATGGTCATTGTGGAGCCGTCCTGGCAATGGTATACTTGAGACCGAGTCTGCATATATTCACTATGAAGAGCTACTTAGTCCATGGAAATTAAGTTAACTCATATTGTTTACCTGTCAAGCAGCGTCAAAGGTGTGTAGCAACACCATTGCTTTCGTCATCAGTCGACTGCGACACTCCATGGCTGGACCACATGATGATAACCTTCGATTAGTTCATACGATTCCATGCTCCAGGAAGTACATCTGGATACATCCGGGAACAGAGCTTAGTAAAAATAGAGTGACCAGTCAAACTTATGCTCTCTGGATCAAACTGAACCTCAACACTACTGATATCCTTCCATACGCACTCTGCTATCCACGTTGACGAAGCTTTCACATAGTTTTTAAGGGCCGTCCACAGTCGCCGGTTATTTTCTGGTTCCAAGCTGTCCGGAAACCTCCAGCTGACACTGAAACATGCAAAATTCGAAGTTGAGTCGAATGCAAAATATTCGGAACGCCAACACATTATCGAAAAGTAAACACGGTCATTGAGGAGATTACCTGAGAAATGCCAGGCAACAGAATGGCGGTCGCAGGAGTCACTGAGGCTAGACGCACAACCACGGACCACGAACAGTTAAATCCGAAAATGGCAGAGCACTGCGATGCCCTTACTCGGGCTGTGTTCGGAGTGGGGTGGCCAATCTGCAAAAATATAAGGCTCGAAACACTTGTTAATAAGGTGAGCACAAATGTGTTATATCCCAGAGTGATTGCAGCCAAGTGAACAGTCCATGAGCTGGAATCCCCGTTGTTATTCATAATTACAATATTTGTCGATAAATGGTCAGTCACACTACCTTTGCTGCAACGGAAGTGCGATGTGTCGCAGACCGTAGGCAACGTCCTTTCTTCGCAGTTGCTAGATGGTGTGGGCGAGAATTCCGAATGCCTTTGCGACTAGGATCAATTTATCGATCAAGAGCACTTTTCGCGCACGGGCATTCCTTGACACGATAAAATGACTTGGTTGCAAGTGCATTCGGAAGAGGCCAATGTCCGTAACGCAAACGTAAGGTGCAAACCCTATCTGCTAGTTCTGCCCAAAGAGCGCTGAACCTAAAGCTTATGCGCGACGTAGCTCCTCACGCTTCCGTCACTGACAAGACCTCTAGTGGTGATGCTCTAAGGAACCTGAGACCGAATAGTACACTACTGTGCACTGTCAATACTGTGGTATGGAATGTCTAGCTGCTTTCAGTTAATGCTCAAGTGAAGCTTCAGCTAATGAAAATTAGGATTGTGTATTGAAACGGTTCCATGGACACATTCCACCCTCACCACGAGGCTATTGGCCTCGTACACTCACTCTGCGATGGGATGCTATGAAGCTGGAAGCTGGAAGCTAGAAGCCAGTTCTGTATCCGCATTGTTCAGTCAAACTCCACTTCGAACTTGCCCAATCACCTCCAGAGGCCACTGAGAAGTTTGAGACCACAGATTTAGGGGTGCGCCGAAATTGCCAGACAAAATTACATCCGTAACAGAACAGTAAAATAATGTACGCGATCACCAAACTCGCGCCTGCCATACACGGCGGTGGTGCATTGAGTCTCCTTAAAAGCGCAACGTTGCCCCACGTGACACCTTGTACATTCAATGCTAACAAACGAACTGGGGCCAATACTAGATCATTCATCACAAAATTAAACTCAACGCAGTACATTCGCGAATGCTTAAGGCAGCACAAGATTGCTAAAATCAAATTGATGTAAGTAAATTTATTTGCTCACCTGAGACAGAGCTGCTAGAACATGTGGTGCCCATCAAACATCTTCAAAGACAGAGCGCTTCTGCACTCCACGATTGGCGTTTTCCTTAATCACAATGGAACCATATACACAAACGTCTGGTAGCGCATCTGCAAATAAACACAAAGAACAGCTTAGTAAAGGCATTTTTTTTGTTTTTGTAAACGAAGGCTCACCTGACAAACCGCAGCGATTCATTCTGGCAACAACAGCTGTTATCTCGAGAAGCCTCATTCTAAATGTCCCCACTCGAAAGTGAAATGATCATCATGGAACCTTTCAGAGAAGGATAGAGCCCAGACCGAACCTGCAGACATGAAAAGGCATGCCCACTGTATTAAAAGGAAATAAGGCAACTCAGATTGATCACTTGAGCGGCAACAGCAAGTCAATGTGTGCGACTGCCACATATACATCGCCAAGCTCTTTTACAGTCTACCACTGGCGTATACCACGGCCAGAATGATAACACCAACACAAAAGCAAACTTGTGGTAGTTGATCTACAAATACAGCAAGACAGCTTTGTAAAAGCAAAATAACTACGAAAGATATTCATCATTGAATAACAGGAGAGGAACATTGGCGGAAAAAGCACTTCATCCTCACGAGAGCAGTGCTGTACGACTGCCCTCTTCAATGACCACTGTGGAAAGCTTGAGAAAAGAGTATATTTTATAGCGAATCTGCTATCTAAAGGTGAGAGTAGCTTCGTCAAACTGAATTAAAGCAACCGAATTTTTTTCATCTGAGCAGCAGTTGAAGGTCAGTGGGCTCCAACAGCAGATGTCCATCACAAGAATATTTCTTAACTCCACCAGTAATCACTTCCATGATCTCGACGAAACCATCCAGAAAAACAGAAGCTGTATGTAGATGATCTAAAGATTTAAAAGAAAACAAAAGCTAAGTCAAAGCAGATAACAACATGTAACGATGCTAACCTTAGGCGAAGGAACGAGGCAATATGGTGGTAACGGCCCTCTTCACGAGTCAATCAATGCACTGCACGACTGGTTCTTGCGATGGTCATGATGTAGCCGTCCCGGCAATGGTATACTGAAGACCGAGTCTGCATATATTCAACATGAAGAGCTACTTAGTCCATGGAAATTAAGTTAACTCATATTGTTTACCTGTCAAGCACCGCCAAAAAAGGTGTGCAGCAACACCGTTGCTTTCGTCATCAGTCCACTGCGACACTCCATGGCTGGACGATACGATGATAACCTTCGATTAGTTCATACGATTCCATGCTCCAGGAAGTACATCTAGATACATCCGGGAATAGAGCTTAGTAAAAATAGAGTGACCAGTCAAACTTATGCACTCTGGATCAAAGTGAACCTCAACACTACTGATATCGCTGCATACGTACTCTGCTATCCACGGTGACGAAGCTTTCACATAGTTTTTAAGGTCCGTCCACAGTCGCCGGTTATTTTCTGGTTCCAAGCTGTCCGGAAACCTCCAACTGACACTGAAACATGCAAAATTCGAAGTTGAGTCGAATGCAAAATATTCGGAACGCCAACACATTATCGAAAAGTAAACACGGTCATTGAGGAGATTACCTGAGAAGTGCCAGCCAAACGAATGGCGGTCGCAGGAGTCACTAAGGTCTTGCGATGGTCATGGTGGAGCCGTCCTGGCAATGCTATACTTGAAACCGAGTCTGCATATATTCAATATGAAGAGCTACTTAGTCCATGGAAATCAAGTTAACTCATATTGTTTACCTGTCAAGCAGCGCCAAAGAAGGTGTATAGCAACACCATTGCTTTCGTCATCAGTCCACTGCGACACTCCATGGCTGGACCACACGATGATAACCTTCGACTAGTTCATACGAGTCCATGCTCCAGGAAGTACATCTGGATACATCCGGGAATAGAGCTTAGTAAAAATAGAGTGACCAGTCAAACTTATGCTCCCTGGATCAAACTGAACCTCAACACTACTGATATCCCTGCATACGTACTCTGCTATCCACGGTGACGAAGCTTTCACATAGCTTTTAAGGTCCGTCCACAGTCGCCGGTTATTTTCTGGTTCCAAGCTATCCGGAAACCTCCAGCTGGCACTGAAACATGCAAAATACGAAGTTGAGTCGAATGCAAAATATTCGGAATGCCAACACATTATCGAAACGTAAACACGGTCATTGAGGAGATTACCTGAGAAGTGCCAGCCAACATAATGGCGGTCGCAGGAGTCACAGAGGTCTTGCGATGGTCATTGTGGAGCCGTCCTGGCAATGGTATACTTGAGACCGAGTCTGCATATATTCACTATGAAGAGCTACTTAGTCCATGGATATTAAGTTAACTCATATTGTTTACCTGTCAAGCAGCGCCAAAGGTGTGTAGCAACACCATTGCTTTCGTCATCAGTCCACTGCGACACTCCATGGCTGGACCACACGATGATAACCTTCGACTAGTTCATACGAGTCCATGCTCCAGGAAGTACATCTGGATACATCCGGGAATAGAGCTTAGTAAAAATAGAGTGACCAGTCAAACTTATGCTCCCTGGATCAAACTGAACCTCAACACTACTGATATCCCTGCATACGTACTCTGCTATCCACGTTGACGAAGCTTTCACATAGTTTTTAAGGTCCGTCCACAGTCGCCGGTTATTTTCTGGTTCCAAGCTGTCCGGAAACCTCCAGCTGACACTGAAACATGCAAAATTCGAAGTTGACTCGAATGCAAAATATTCGGAACGCCAACACATTATCGAAAAGTAAACACGGTCATTGAGGAGATTACCTGAGAAATGCCAGGCAACAGAATGGCGGTCGCAGGAGTCACTGAGGCTAGACGCACAACCACGGACCACGAACAGTTAAATCCGAAAATTGCAGAGCACTGCGATGCCCTTACTCGGGCTGTGTTCGGAGTGGGGTGGCCAATCTGCAAAAATATAAGGCTCGAAACACTTGTTAATAAGGTGAGCACAAATGTGTTATATCCCAGAGTGATTGCAGCCAAGTGAACAGTCCATGAGCTGGAATCCTCGTTGTTATTCATAATTACAATATTTGTCGATAAATGGTCAGTCACACTACCTTTGCTGCAACGGAAGTGCGATGTGTCGCAGACCGTAGGCAACGTCCTTTCATCGCAGTTGCTAGATGGTGTGGGCGAGAATTCCGAATGCCTTTGCGACTAGGATCAATTTATCGATCAAGAGCACTTTTCGCGCACGGGCATTCCTTGACACGATAAAATGACTTGGTTGCAAGTGCATTCGGAAGAGGCCAATGTCCGTAACGCAAACGTAAGGTGCAAACCCTATCTGCTAGTTCTGCCCAAAGAGCGCTGAACCTAAAGCTTATGCGCGACGTAGCTCCTCACGCTTCCGTCACTGACAAGACCTCTAGTGGTGATGCTCTAAGGAACCTGAGACCGAATAGTACACTACTGTGCACTGTCAATACTGTGGTATGGAATGTCTAGCTGCTTTCAGTTAATGCTCAAGTGAAGCTTCAGCTAATGAAAATTAGGATTGTGTATTGAAACGGTTCCTTGGACACATTCCACCCTCACCACGAGGCTATTGGCCTCGTACACTCACTCTGAGATGGGATGCTATGAAGCTGGAAGCTGGAAGCTAGAAGCCAGTTCTGTATCCGCATTGTTCAGTCAAACTCCACTTCGAACTTGCCCAATCACCTCCAGAGGCCACTGAGAAGTTTGAGACCACAAATTTAGGGGTGCGCCGAAATTGCCAGACAAAATTACATCCGTAACAGAACAGTAAAATAATGTACGCGATCACCAAACTCGCGCCTGCCATACACGGCGGTGGTGCATTGAGTCTCCATAAAAGCGCAACGTTGCCCCACTTGACACCTTGTACATTCAATGCTAACAAACGAACTGGGGCCAATACTAGATCATTCATCTCAAAATTAAACTCAACGCAGTACATTCGCGAATGCTTAAGGCAGCACAAGATTGCTAAAATCAAATTGATGTAAGTAAATTTATTTGCTCACCTGAGACAGAGCTGCTAGAACATGTGGTGCCCATCAAACATCTTCAAAGACAGAGCGCTTCTGCACTCCACGATTGGCGTATTCCTTAATCACGATGGAACCATATACACAAACGTCTGGTAGCGCATCTGCAAATAAACACAAAGGACAGCTTAGAAAAGGCTTTTTTTTTTGTTTTTGTAAACGAAGGCTCACCTGACAAACCGCAGCAAGGCATTCAACAGCTGTTATCTCGAGAAGCCTCATTCTAAATGTCCCCACTCGAAAGTGAAATGATCATGCTGGAACCTTTCAGAGAAGGATAGAGCCCAGACCGAACCTGCAGACATGAAAAGGCATGCCCACTATATTAAAAGGAAATAAGGCAACTCAGATTGATCACTTGAGCGGCAACAGCAAGTCAAGGTGTGCGACTGCCACATATACATCGCCAAAGCTCTTTTACAGTCTACCACTGGCGTATACCACCGCCAGAATGATAACACCAATACAAAAGCTAACTTGTGGTAGTTGATCTACAAATACAGCAAGACAGCTTTGTAAAAGCAAAATAACTACGAAAGATATTCATCATTGAATAACAGGAGAGGAACATCATCCTCATGAGAGCAGTGCTGTACGACTGCCCTCTTCAATGACCACTGTGGAAAGCTTGAGAAAAGAGTATATTTTATAGCGAATCTGCTATCTAAAGGTGAGAGTAGCTTCGTCAAACTGAATTAAAGCAACCGAATTTTTTTCACCTGAGCAGCAGTTGAAGGTCAGTGGGCTCCAACAGCAGATGTCCATCACAAGAATATTTCTTAACTCCACCAGTAATCACTTCCATGATCTCGACGAAACCATCCAGAAAAACAGAAGCTGTATGTAGATGATCTAAAGATTTAAAAGAAAACAAAAGCTAAGTCAAAGCAGATAACAACATGTAACGATGCTAACCTTAGGCGAAGGAACGAGGCAATATGGTGGTAACGGCCCTCTTCACGAGTCAATCAATGCACTGCACGACTGGTTCTTGCGATGGTCATGATGTAGCCGTCCCGGCAATGGTATACTGAAGACCGAGTCTGCATATATTCAACATGAAGAGCTACTTAGTCCATGGAAATTAAGTTAACTCATATTGTTTACCTGTCAAGCACCGCCAAAAAAGGTGTGCAGCAACACCGTTGCTTTCGTCATCAGTCCACTGCGACACTCCATGGCTGGACGATACGATGATAACCTTCGATTAGTTCATACGATTCCATGCTCCAGGAAGTACATCTAGATACATCCGGGAATAGAGCTTAGTAAAAATAGAGTGACCAGTCAAACTTATGCACTCTGGATCAAAGTGAACCTCAACACTACTGATATCGCTGCATACGTACTCTGCTATCCACGGTGACGAAGCTTTCACATAGTTTTTAAGGTCCGTCCACAGTCGCCGGTTATTTTCTGGTTCCAAGCTGTCCGGAAACCTCCAACTGACACTGAAACATGCAAAATTCGAAGTTGAGTCGAATGCAAAATATTCGGAACGCCAACACATTATCGAAAAGTAAACACGGTCATTGAGGAGATTACCTGAGAAGTGCCAGCCAAACGAATGGCGGTCGCAGGAGTCACTAAGGTCTTGCGATGGTCATGGTGGAGCCGTCCTGGCAATGCTATACTTGAAACCGAGTCTGCATATATTCAATATGAAGAGCTACTTAGTCCATGGAAATCAAGTTAACTCATATTGTTTACCTGTCAAGCAGCGCCAAAGAAGGTGTATAGCAACACCATTGCTTTCGTCATCAGTCCACTGCGACACTCCATGGCTGGACCACACGATGATAACCTTCGACTAGTTCATACGAGTCCATGCTCCAGGAAGTACATCTGGATACATCCGGGAATAGAGCTTAGTAAAAATAGAGTGACCAGTCAAACTTATGCTCCCTGGATCAAACTGAACCTCAACACTACTGATATCCCTGCATACGTACTCTGCTATCCACGGTGACGAAGCTTTCACATAGCTTTTAAGGTCCGTCCACAGTCGCCGGTTATTTTCTGGTTCCAAGCTATCCGGAAACCTCCAGCTGGCACTGAAACATGCAAAATACGAAGTTGAGTCGAATGCAAAATATTCGGAATGCCAACACATTATCGAAACGTAAACACGGTCATTGAGGAGATTACCTGAGAAGTGCCAGCCAACATAATGGCGGTCGCAGGAGTCACAGAGGTCTTGCGATGGTCATTGTGGAGCCGTCCTGGCAATGGTATACTTGAGACCGAGTCTGCATATATTCACTATGAAGAGCTACTTAGTCCATGGATATTAAGTTAACTCATATTGTTTACCGGTCAAGCAGCGCCAAAGGTGTGTAGCAACACCATTGCTTTCGTCATCAGTCCACTGCGACACTCCATGGCTGGACCACACGATGATAACCTTCGACTAGTTCATACGAGTCCATGCTCCAGGAAGTACATCTGGATACATCCGGGAATAGAGCTTAGTAAAAATAGAGTGACCAGTCAAACTTATGCTCCCTGGATCAAACTGAACCTCAACACTACTGATATCCCTGCATACGTACTCTGCTATCCACGTTGACGAAGCTTTCACATAGTTTTTAAGGTCCGTCCACAGTCGCCGGTTATTTTCTGGTTCCAAGCTGTCCGGAAACCTCCAGCTGACACTGAAACATGCAAAATTCGAAGTTGAGTCGAATGCAAAATATTCGGAACGCCAACACATTATCGAAAAGTAAACACGGTCATTGAGGAGATTACCTGAGAAATGCCAGGCAACAGAATGGCGGTCGCAGGAGTCACTGAGGCTAGACGCACAACCACGGACCACGAACAGTTAAATCCGAAAATTGCAGAGCACTGCGATGCCCTTACTCGGGCTGTGTTCGGAGTGGGGTGGCCAATCTGCAAAAATATAAGGCTCGAAACACTTGTTAATAAGGTGAGCACAAATGTGTTATATCCCAGAGTGATTGCAGCCAAGTGAACAGTCCATGAGCTGGAATCCTCGTTGTTATTCATAATTACAATATTTGTCGATAAATGGTCAGTCACACTACCTTTGCTGCAACGGAAGTGCGATGTGTCGCAGACCGTAGGCAACGTCCTTTCTTCGCAGTTGCTAGATGGTGTGGGCGAGAATTCCGAATGCCTTTGCGACTAGGATCAATTTATCGATCAAGAGCACTTTTCGCGCACGGGCATTCCTTGACACGATAAAATGACTTGGTTGCAAGTGCATTCGGAAGAGGCCAATGTCCGTAACGCAAACGTAAGGTGCAAACCCTATCTGCTAGTTCTGCCCAAAGAGCGCTGAACCTAAAGCTTATGCGCGACGTAGCTCCTCACGCTTCCGTCACTGACAAGACCTCTAGTGGTGATGCTCTAAGGAACCTGAGACCGAATAGTACACTACTGTGCACTGTCAATACTGTGGTATGGAATGTCTAGCTGCTTTCAGTTAATGCTCAAGTGAAGCTTCAGCTAATGAAAATTAGGATTGTGTATTGAAACGGTTCCTTGGACACATTCCACCCTCACCACGAGGCTATTGGCCTCGTACACTCACTCTGAGATGGGATGCTATGAAGCTGGAAGCTGGAAGCTAGAAGCCAGTTCTGTATCCGCATTGTTCAGTCAAACTCCACTTCGAACTTGCCCAATCACCTCCAGAGGCCACTGAGAAGTTTGAGACCACAAATTTAGGGGTGCGCCGAAATTGCCAGACAAAATTACATCCGTAACAGAACAGTAAAATAATGTACGCGATCACCAAACTCGCGCCTGCCATACACGGCGGTGGTGCATTGAGTCTCCATAAAAGCGCAACGTTGCCCCACTTGACACCTTGTACATTCAATGCTAACAAACGAACTGGGGCCAATACTAGATCATTCATCTCAAAATTAAACTCAACGCAGTACATTCGCGAATGCTTAAGGCAGCACAAGATTGCTAAAATCAAATTGATGTAAGTAAATTTATTTGCTCACCTGAGACAGAGCTGCTAGAACATGTGGTGCCCATCAAACATCTTCAAAGACAGAGCGCTTCTGCACTCCACGATTGGCGTATTCCTTAATCACGATGGAACCATATACACAAACGTCTGGTAGCGCATCTGCAAATAAACACAAAGGACAGCTTAGAAAAGGCTTTTTTTTTGTTTTTGTAAACGAAGGCTCACCTGACAAACCGCAGCAAGGCATTCAACAGCTGTTATCTCGAGAAGCCTCATTCTAAATGTCCCCACTCGAAAGTGAAATGATCATGCTGGAACCTTTCAGAGAAGGATAGAGCCCAGACCGAACCTGCAGACATGAAAAGGCATGCCCACTATATTAAAAGGAAATAAGGCAACTCAGATTGATCACTTGAGCGGCAACAGCAAGTCAAGGTGTGCGACTGCCACATATACATCGCCAAAGCTCTTTTACAGTCTACCACTGGCGTATACCACCGCCAGAATGATAACACCAATACAAAAGCTAACTTGTGGTAGTTGATCTACAAATACAGCAAGACAGCTTTGTAAAAGCAAAATAACTACGAAAGATATTCATCATTGAATAACAGGAGAGGAACATCATCCTCATGAGAGCAGTGCTGTACGACTGCCCTCTTCAATGACCACTGTGGAAAGCTTGAGAAAAGAGTATATTTTATAGCGAATCTGCTATCTAAAGGTGAGAGTAGCTTCGTCAAACTGAATTAAAGCAACCGAATTTTTTCACCTGAGCAGGAGTTGAAGGTCAGTGGGCTCCAACAGCAGATTTCCATCACAAGAATATTTCTTAACTCCACCAGTAATCACTTCCATGATCTCGACGAAACCATCCAGAAAAACAGAAGCTGTATGTAGATGATCTAAAGATTTAAAAGAAAACAAAAGCTAAGTCAAAGCAGATAACAACATGTAACGATGCTAACCTTAGACGAAGGAACGAGGCAATATGGTGGTAACGGCCCTCTTCACGAGTCAATCAATGCACTGCACGACTGGTTCTTGCGATGGTCATGATGTAGCCGTCCCGGCAATGGTATACTGAAGACCGAGTCTGCATATATTCAACATGAAGAGCTACTTAGTCCATGGAAATTAAGTTAACTCATATTGTTTACCTGTCAAGCACCGCCAAAAAAGGTGTGCAGCAACACCGTTGCTTTCGTCATCAGTCCACTGCGACACTCCATGGCTGGACGATACGATGATAACCTTCGATTAGTTCATACGATTCCATGCTCCAGGAAGTACATCTAGATACATCCGGGAATAGAGCTTAGTAAAAATAGAGTGACCAGTCAAACTTATGCACTCTGGATCAAAGTGAACCTCAACACTACTGATATCGCTGCATACGTACTCTGCTATCCACGGTGACGAAGCTTTCACATAGTTTTTAAGGTCCGTCCACAGTCGCCGGTTATTTTCTGGTTCCAAGCTGTCCGGAAACCTCCAACTGACACTGAAACATGCAAAATTCGAAGTTGAGTCGAATGCAAAATATTCGGAACGCCAACACATTATCGAAAAGTAAACACGGTCATTGAGGAGATTACCTGAGAAGTGCCAGCCAAACGAATGGCGGTCGCAGGAGTCACTAAGGTCTTGCGATGGTCATGGTGGAGCCGTCCTGGCAATGCTATACTTGAAACCGAGTCTGCATATATTCAATATGAAGAGCTACTTAGTCCATGGAAATCAAGTTAACTCATATTGTTTACCTGTCAAGCAGCGCCAAAGGTGTATAGCAACACCATTGCTTTCGTCATCAGTCCACTGCGACACTCCATGGCTGGACCACACGATGATAACCTTCGACTAGTTCATACGAGTCCATGCTCCAGGAAGTACATCTGGATACATCCGGGAATAGAGCTTAGTAAAAATAGAGTGACCAGTCAAACTTATGCTCCCTGGATCAAACTGAACCTCAACACTACTGATATCCCTGCATACGTACTCTGCTATCCACGGTGACGAAGCTTTCACATAGCTTTTAAGGTCCGTCCACAGTCGCCGGTTATTTTCTGGTTCCAAGCTATCCGGAAACCTCCAGCTGGCACTGAAACATGCAAAATACGAAGTTGAGTCAAATGCAAAATATTCGGAATGCCAACACATTATCGAAACGTAAACACGGTCATTGAGGAGATTACCTGAGAAGTGCCAGCCAACATAATGGCGGTCGCAGGAGTCACAGAGGTCTTGCGATGGTCATTGTGGAGCCGTCCTGGCAATGGTATACTTGAGACCGAGTCTGCATATATTCACTATGAAGAGCTACTTAGTCCATGGATATTAAGTTAACTCATATTGTTTACCTGTCAAGCAGCGCCAAAGGTGTGTAGCAACACCATTGCTTTCGTCATCAGTCCACTGCGACACTCCATGGCTGGACCACACGATAACCTTCGACTAGTTCATACGAGTCCATGCTCCAGGAAGTACATCTGGATACATCCGGGAATAGAGCTTAGTAAAAATAGAGTGACCAGTCAAACTTATGCTCCCTGGATCAAACTGAACCTCAACACTACTGATATCCCTGCATACGTACTCTGCTATCCACGTTGACGAAGCTTTCACATAGTTTTTAAGGTCCGTCCACAGTCGCCGGTTATTTTCTGGTTCCAAGCTGTCCGGAAACCTCCAGCTGACACTGAAACATGCAAAATTCGAAGTTGAGTCGAATGCAAAATATTCGGAACGCCAACACATTATCGAAAAGTAAACACGGTCATTGAGGAGATTACCTGAGAAATGCCAGGCAACAGAATGGCGGTCGCAGGAGTCACTGAGGCTAGACGCACAACCACGGACCACGAACAGTTAAATCCGAAAATTGCAGAGCACTGCGATGCCCTTACTCGGGCTGTGTTCGGAGTGGGGTGGCCAATCTGCAAAAATATAAGGCTCGAAACACTTGTTAATAAGGTGAGCACAAATGTGTTATATCCCAGAGTGATTGCAGCCAAGTGAACAGTCCATGAGCTGGAATCCTCGTTGTTATTCATAATTACAATATTTGTCGATAAATGGTCAGTCACACTACCTTTGCTGCAACGGAAGTGCGATGTGTCGCAGACCGTAGGCAACGTCCTTTCTTCGCAGTTGCTAGATGGTGTGGGCGAGAATTCCGAATGCCTTTGCGACTAGGATCAATTTATCGATCAAGAGCACTTTTCGCGCACGGGCATTCCTTGACACGATAAAATGACTTGGTTGCAAGTGCATTCGGAAGAGGCCAATGTCCGTAACGCAAACGTAAGGTGCAAACCCTATCTGCTAGTTCTGCCCAAAGAGCGCTGAACCTAAAGCTTATGCGCGACGTAGCTCCTCACGCTTCCGTCACTGACAAGACCTCTAGTGGTGATGCTCTAAGGAACCTGAGACCGAATAGTACACTACTGTGCACTGTCAATACTGTGGTATGGAATGTCTAGCTGCTTTCAGTTAATGCTCAAGTGAAGCTTCAGCTAATGAAAATTAGGATTGTGTATTGAAACGGTTCCTTGGACACATTCCACCCTCACCACGAGGCTATTGGCCTCGTACACTCACTCTGAGATGGGATGCTATGAAGCTGGAAGCTGGAAGCTAGAAGCCAGTTCTGTATCCGCATTGTTCAGTCAAACTCCACTTCGAACTTGCCCAATCACCTCCAGAGGCCACTGAGAAGTTTGAGACCACAAATTTAGGGGTGCGCCGAAATTGCCAGACAAAATTACATCCGTAACAGAACAGTAAAATAATGTACGCGATCACCAAACTCGCGCCTGCCATACACGGCGGTGGTGCATTGAGTCTCCATAAAAGCGCAACGTTGCCCCACTTGACACCTTGTACATTCAATGCTAACAAACGAACTGGGGCCAATACTAGATCATTCATCTCAAAATTAAACTCAACGCAGTACATTCGCGAATGCTTAAGGCAGCACAAGATTGCTAAAATCAAATTGATGTAAGTAAATTTATTTGCTCACCTGAGACAGAGCTGCTAGAACATGTGGTGCCCATCAAACATCTTCAAAGACAGAGCGCTTCTGCACTCCACGATTGGCGTATTCCTTAATCACGATGGAACCATATACACAAACGTCTGGTAGCGCATCTGCAAATAAACACAAAGGACAGCTTAGAAAAGGCTTTTTTTTTGTTTTTGTAAACGAAGGCTCACCTGACAAACCGCAGCAAGGCATTCAACAGCTGTTATCTCGAGAAGCCTCATTCTAAATGTCCCCACTCGAAAGTGAAATGATCATGCTGGAACCTTTCAGAGAAGGATAGAGCCCAGACCGAACCTGCAGACATGAAAAGGCATGCCCACTATATTAAAAGGAAATAAGGCAACTCAGATTGATCACTTGAGCGGCAACAGCAAGTCAAGGTGTGCGACTGCCACATATACATCGCCAAAGCTCTTTTACAGTCTACCACTGGCGTATACCACGGCCAGAATGATAACACCAATACAAAAGCTAACTTGTGGTAGTTGATCTACAAATACAGCAAGACAGCTTTGTAAAAGCAAAACAACTACGAAAGATATTCATCATTGAATAACAGGAGAGGAACATCATCCTCATGAGAGCAGTGCTGTACGACTGCCCTCTTCAATGACCACTGTGGAAAGCTTGAGAAAAGAGTATATTTTATAGCGAATCTGCTATCTAAAGGTGAGAGTAGCTTCGTCAAACTGAATTAAAGCAACCGAATTTTTTCACCTGAGCAGCAGTTGAAGGTCAGTGGGCTCCAACAGCAGATTTCCATCACAAGAATATTTCTTAACTCCACCAGTAATCACTTCCATGGTCTCGACGAAACCATCCAGAAAAACAGAAGCTGTATGTAGATGATCTAAAGATTTAAAAGAAAACAAAAGCTAAGTCAAAGCAGATAACAACATGTAACGATGCTAACCTTAGACGAAGGAACGAGGCAATATGGTGGTAACGGCCCTCTTCACGAGTCAATCAATGCACTGCACGACTGGGTCTTGCGATGGTCATGATGTAGCCGTCCTGGCAATGCTATACTTGAAATCGAGTCTGCATATATTCAATATGAAGAGCTACGTAGTCCATGGAAATCAAGTTTACTCATATTGTTTACCTGTCAAGCAGCGCCAAAGAAGGTGTGTAGCAACACCATTGCTTTCGTCATCAGTCCACTGCGACACTCCATGGCTGGACCACACGATGATAACCTTCGATTAGTTCATACGATTCCATGCTCCAGGAAGTACATCTGGATACATCCGGGAATAGAGCTTAGTAAAAATAGAGTGACCAGTCAAACTTATGCTCTCTGGATCAAACTGAAACTCAACACTACTGATATCCCTGCATACGTACTCTGCTATCCACGGTGACAAAGCTTTCACATAGTTTTTAAGGTCCGTCCACAGTCGCCGGTTATTTTCTGGTTCCAAGCTGTCCGGAAACCTCCAGCTGACACTGAAACATGCAAAATTCGAAGTTGAGTCGAATGCAAAATATTCGCAACGCCAACACATTATCGAAAAGTAAACACAGTCATTGAGGAGATTACCTGAGAAGTGCCAGCCAACAGAATGGCGGTCGCAGGAGTCACTGAGGTCTTGCGATGGCCATGGTGGAGCCGTCCTGGCAATGCTATACTTGAGACCGAGTCTGCATATATTCAATATGAAGAGCTACTTAGTCCATGGATATTAAGTTAACTCATATTGTTTACCTGTCAAGCAGCGCCAAAGAAGGTGTGTAGCAACACCATTGCTTTCGTCATCAGTCCACTGCGACACTCCATGGCTGGACCACACGATGATAACCTTCGATTAGTTCATACGAGTCCATGCTCCAGGAAGTACATCTAGATACATCCGGGAATAGAGCTTAGTAAAAATAGAGTGACCAGTCAAACTTATGCTCCCTGGATCAAACTGAACCTCAACACTACTGATATCCCTGCATACGTACTCTGCTATCCACGGTGACGAAGCTTTCACATAGCTTTTAAGGTCCGTCCAGTCGCCGGTTATTTTCTGGTTCCAAGCTATGCGGAAACCTCCAGCTGGCACTGAAACATGCAAAATACGAAGTTGAGTCGAATGCAAAATATTCGGAATGCCAACACATTATCGAAACGTAAACACGGTCATTGAGGAGATTACCTGAGAAGTGCCAGCCAACATAATGGCGGTCGCAGGAGTCACAGAGGTCTTGCGATGGTCATTGTGGAGCCGTCCTGGCAATGGTATACTTGAGACCGAGTCTGCATATATTCACTATGAAGAGCTACTTAGTCCATGGATATTAAGTTAACTCATATTGTTTACCTGTCAAGCAGCGCCAAAGGTGTGTAGCAACACCATTGCTTTCGTCATCAGTCCACTGCGACACTCCATGGCTGGACCACACGATAACCTTCGACTAGTTCATACGAGTCCATGCTCCAGGAAGTACATCTGGATACATCCGGGAATAGAGCTTAGTAAAAATAGAGTGACCAGTCAAACTTATGCTCCCTGGATCAAACTGAACCTCAACACTACTGATATCCCTGCATACGTACTCTGCTATCCACGTTGACGAAGCTTTCACATAGTTTTTAAGGTCCGTCCACAGTCGCCGGTTATTTTCTGGTTCCAAGCTGTCCGGAAACCTCCAGCTGACACTGAAACATGCAAAATTCGAAGTTGAGTCGAATGCAAAATATTCGGAACGCCAACACATTATCGAAAAGTAAACACGGTCATTGAGGAGATTACCTGAGAAATGCCAGGCAACAGAATGGCGGTCGCAGGAGTCACTGAGGCTAGACGCACAACCACGGACCACGAACAGTTAAATCCGAAAATTGCAGAGCACTGCGATGCCCTTACTCGGGCTGTGTTCGGAGTGGGGTGGCCAATCTGCAAAAATATAAGGCTCGAAACACTTGTTAATAAGGTGAGCACAAATGTGTTATATCCCAGAGTGATTGCAGCCAAGTGAACAGTCCATGAGCTGGAATCCTCGTTGTTATTCATAATTACAATATTTGTCGATAAATGGTCAGTCACACTACCTTTGCTGCAACGGAAGTGCGATGTGTCGCAGACCGTAGGCAACGTCCTTTCTTCGCAGTTGCTAGATGGTGTGGGCGAGAATTCCGAATGCCTTTGCGACTAGGATCAATTTATCGATCAAGAGCACTTTTCGCGCACGGGCATTCCTTGACACGATAAAATGACTTGGTTGCAAGTGCATTCGGAAGAGGCCAATGTCCGTAACGCAAACGTAAGGTGCAAACCCTATCTGCTAGTTCTGCCCAAAGAGCGCTGAACCTAAAGCTTATGCGCGACGTAGCTCCTCACGCTTCCGTCACTGACAAGACCTCTAGTGGTGATGCTCTAAGGAACCTGAGACCGAATAGTACACTACTGTGCACTGTCAATACTGTGGTATGGAATGTCTAGCTGCTTTCAGTTAATGCTCAAGTGAAGCTTCAGCTAATGAAAATTAGGATTGTGTATTGAAACGGTTCCTTGGACACATTCCACCCTCACCACCAGGCTATTGGCCTCGTACACTCACTCTGAGATGGGATGCTATGAAGCTGGAAGCTGGAAGCTAGAAGCCAGTTCTGTATCCGCATTGTTCAGTCAAACTCCACTTCGAACTTGCCCAATCACCTCCAGAGGCCACTGAGAAGTTTGAGACCACAAATTTAGGGGTGCGCCGAAATTGCCAGACAAAATTACATCCGTAACAGAACAGTAAAATAATGTACGCGATCACCAAACTCGCGCCTGCCATACACGGCGGTGGTGCATTGAGTCTCCATAAAAGCGCAACGTTGCCCCACTTGACACCTTGTACATTCAATGCTAACAAACGAACTGGGGCCAATACTAGATCATTCATCTCAAAATTAAACTCAACGCAGTACATTCGCGAATGCTTAAGGCAGCACAAGATTGCTAAAATCAAATTGATGTAAGTAAATTTATTTGCTCACCTGAGACAGAGCTGCTAGAACATGTGGTGCCCATCAAACATCTTCAAAGACAGAGCGCTTCTGCACTCCACGATTGGCGTATTCCTTAATCACGATGGAACCATATACAGAAACGTCTGGTAGCGCATCTGCAAATAAACACAAAGGACAGCTTAGAAAAGGCTTTTTTTTTGTTTTTGTAAACGAAGGCTCACCTGACAAACCGCAGCAAGGCATTCAACAGCTGTTATCTCGAGAAGCCTCATTCTAAATGTCCCCACTCGAAAGTGAAATGATCATGCTGGAACCTTTCAGAGAAGGATAGAGCCCAGACCGAACCTGCAGACATGAAAAGGCATGCCCACTATATTAAAAGGAAATAAGGCAACTCAGATTGATCACTTGAGCGGCAACAGCAAGTCAAGGTGTGCGACTGCCACATATACATCGCCAAAGCTCTTTTACAGTCTACCACTGGCGTATACCACGGCCAGAATGATAACACCAATACAAAAGCTAACTTGTGGTAGTTGATCTACAAATACAGCAAGACAGCTTTGTAAAAGCAAAACAACTACGAAAGATATTCATCATTGAATAACAGGAGAGGAACATCATCCTCATGAGAGCAGTGCTGTACGACTGCCCTCTTCAATGACCACTGTGGAAAGCTTGAGAAAAGAGTATATTTTATAGCGAATCTGCTATCTAAAGGTGAGAGTAGCTTCGTCAAACTGAATTAAAGCAACCGAATTTTTTCACCTGAGCAGCAGTTGAAGGTCAGTGGGCTCCAACAGCAGATTTCCATCACAAGAATATTTCTTAACTCCACCAGTAATCACTTCCATGATCTCGACGAAACCATCCAGAAAAACAGAAGCTGTATGTAGATGATCTAAAGATTTAAAAGAAAACAAAAGCTAAGTCAAAGCAGATAACAACATGTAACGATGCTAACCTTAGACGAAGGAACGAGGCAATATGGTGGTAACGGCCCTCTTCACGAGTCAATCAATGCACTGCACGACTGGGTCTTGCGATGGTCATGATGTAGCCGTCCTGGCAATGCTATACTTGAAATCGAGTCTGCATATATTCAATATGAAGAGCTACGTAGTCCATGGAAATCAAGTTTACTCATATTGTTTACCTGTCAAGCAGCGCCAAAGAAGGTGTGTAGCAACACCATTGCTTTCGTCATCAGTCCACTGCGACACTCCATGGCTGGACCACACGATGATAACCTTCGATTAGTTCATACGATTCCATGCTCCAGGAAGTACATCTGGATACATCCGGGAATAGAGCTTAGTAAAAATAGAGTGACCAGTCAAACTTATGCTCTCTGGATCAAACTGAAACTCAACACTACTGATATCCCTGCATACGTACTCTGCTATCCACGGTGACAAAGCTTTCACATAGTTTTTAAGGTCCGTCCACAGTCGCCGGTTATTTTCTGGTTCCAAGCTGTCCGGAAACCTCCAGCTGACACTGAAACATGCAAAATTCGAAGTTGAGTCGAATGCAAAATATTCGCAACGCCAACACATTATCGAAAAGTAAACACAGTCATTGAGGAGATTACCTGAGAAGTGCCAGCCAACAGAATGGCGGTCGCAGGAGTCACTGAGGTCTTGCGATGGCCATGGTGGAGCCGTCCTGGCAATGCTATACTTGAGACCGAGTCTGCATATATTCAATATGAAGAGCTACTTAGTCCATGGATATTAAGTTAACTCATATTGTTTACCTGTCAAGCAGCGCCAAAGAAGGTGTGTAGCAACACCATTGCTTTCGTCATCAGTCCACTGCGACACTCCATGGCTGGACCACACGATGATAACCTTCGATTAGTTCATACGAGTCCATGCTCCAGGAAGTACATCTAGATACATCCGGGAATAGAGCTTAGTAAAAATAGAGTGACCAGTCAAACTTATGCTCCCTGGATCAAACTGAACCTCAACACTACTGATATCCCTGCATACGTACTCTGCTATCCACGGTGACGAAGCTTTCACATAGCTTTTAAGGTCCGTCCAGTCGCCGGTTATTTTCTGGTTCCAAGCTATGCGGAAACCTCCAGCTGGCACTGAAACATGCAAAATACGAAGTTGAGTCGAATGCAAAATATTCGGAATGCCAACACATTATCGAAACGTAAACACGGTCATTGAGGAGATTACCTGAGAAGTGCCAGCCAACATAATGGCGGTCGCAGGAGTCACAGAGGTCTTGCGATGGTCATTGTGGAGCCGTCCTGGCAATGGTATACTTGAGACCGAGTCTGCATATATTCACTATGAAGAGCTACTTAGTCCATGGATATTAAGTTAACTCATATTGTTTACCTGTCAAGCAGCGCCAAAGGTGTGTAGCAACACCATTGCTTTCGTCATCAGTCCACTGCGACACTCCATGGCTGGACCACACGATAACCTTCGACTAGTTCATACGAGTCCATGCTCCAGGAAGTACATCTGGATACATCCGGGAATAGAGCTTAGTAAAAATAGAGTGACCAGTCAAACTTATGCTCCCTGGATCAAACTGAACCTCAACACTACTGATATCCCTGCATACGTACTCTGCTATCCACGTTGACGAAGCTTTCACATAGTTTTTAAGGTCCGTCCACAGTCGCCGGTTATTTTCTGGTTCCAAGCTGTCCGGAAACCTCCAGCTGACACTGAAACATGCAAAATTCGAAGTTGAGTCGAATGCAAAATATTCGGAACGCCAACACATTATCGAAAAGTAAACACGGTCATTGAGGAGATTACCTGAGAAATGCCAGGCAACAGAATGGCGGTCGCAGGAGTCACTGAGGCTAGACGCACAACCACGGACCACGAACAGTTAAATCCGAAAATTGCAGAGCACTGCGATGCCCTTACTCGGGCTGTGTTCGGAGTGGGGTGGCCAATCTGCAAAAATATAAGGCTCGAAACACTTGTTAATAAGGTGAGCACAAATGTGTTATATCCCAGAGTGATTGCAGCCAAGTGAACAGTCCATGAGCTGGAATCCTCGTTGTTATTCATAATTACAATATTTGTCGATAAATGGTCAGTCACACTACCTTTGCTGCAACGGAAGTGCGATGTGTCGCAGACCGTAGGCAACGTCCTTTCTTCGCAGTTGCTAGATGGTGTGGGCGAGAATTCCGAATGCCTTTGCGACTAGGATCAATTTATCGATCAAGAGCACTTTTCGCGCACGGGCATTCCTTGACACGATAAAATGACTTGGTTGCAAGTGCATTCGGAAGAGGCCAATGTCCGTAACGCAAACGTAAGGTGCAAACCCTATCTGCTAGTTCTGCCCAAAGAGCGCTGAACCTAAAGCTTATGCGCGACGTAGCTCCTCACGCTTCCGTCACTGACAAGACCTCTAGTGGTGATGCTCTAAGGAACCTGAGACCGAATAGTACACTACTGTGCACTGTCAATACTGTGGTATGGAATGTCTAGCTGCTTTCAGTTAATGCTCAAGTGAAGCTTCAGCTAATGAAAATTAGGATTGTGTATTGAAACGGTTCCTTGGACACATTCCACCCTCACCACCAGGCTATTGGCCTCGTACACTCACTCTGAGATGGGATGCTATGAAGCTGGAAGCTGGAAGCTAGAAGCCAGTTCTGTATCCGCATTGTTCAGTCAAACTCCACTTCGAACTTGCCCAATCACCTCCAGAGGCCACTGAGAAGTTTGAGACCACAAATTTAGGGGTGCGCCGAAATTGCCAGACAAAATTACATCCGTAACAGAACAGTAAAATAATGTACGCGATCACCAAACTCGCGCCTGCCATACACGGCGGTGGTGCATTGAGTCTCCATAAAAGCGCAACGTTGCCCCACTTGACACCTTGTACATTCAATGCTAACAAACGAACTGGGGCCAATACTAGATCATTCATCTCAAAATTAAACTCAACGCAGTACATTCGCGAATGCTTAAGGCAGCACAAGATTGCTAAAATCAAATTGATGTAAGTAAATTTATTTGCTCACCTGAGACAGAGCTGCTAGAACATGTGGTGCCCATCAAACATCTTCAAAGACAGAGCGCTTCTGCACTCCACGATTGGCGTATTCCTTAATCACGATGGAACCATATACACAAACGTCTGGTAGCGCATCTGCAAATAAACACAAAGGACAGCTTAGAAAAGGCTTTTTTTTTTGTTTTTGTAAACGAAGGCTCACCTGACAAACCGCAGCAAGGCATTCAACAGCTGTTATCTCGAGAAGCCTCATTCTAAATGTCCCCACTCGAAAGTGAAATGATCATGCTGGAACCTTTCAGAGAAGGATAGAGCCCAGACCGAACCTGCAGACATGAAAAGGCATGCCCACTATATTAAAAGGAAATAAGGCAACTCAGATTGATCACTTGAGCGGCAACAGCAAGTCAAGGTGTGCGACTGCCACATATACATCGCCAAAGCTCTTTTACAGTCTACCACTGGCGTATACCACGGCCAGAATGATAACACCAATACAAAAGCTAACTTGTGGTAGTTGATCTACAAATACAGCAAGACAGCTTTGTAAAAGCAAAACAACTACGAAAGATATTCATCATTGAATAACAGGAGAGGAACATCATCCTCATGAGAGCAGTGCTGTACGACTGCCCTCTTCAATGACCACTGTGGAAAGCTTGAGAAAAGAGTATATTTTATAGCGAATCTGCTATCTAAAGGTGAGAGTAGCTTCGTCAAACTGAATTAAAGCAACCGAATTTTTTCACCTGAGCAGCAGTTGAAGGTCAGTGGGCTCCAACAGCAGATTTCCATCACAAGAATATTTCTTAACTCCACCAGTAATCACTTCCATGATCTCGACGAAACCATCCAGAAAAACAGAAGCTGTATGTAGATGATCTAAAGATTTAAAAGAAAACAAAAGCTAAGTCAAAGCAGATAACAACATGTAACGATGCTAACCTTAGACGAAGGAACGAGGCAATATGGTGGTAACGGCCCTCTTCACGAGTCAATCAATGCACTGCACGACTGGGTCTTGCGATGGTCATGATGTAGCCGTCCTGGCAATGCTATACTTGAAATCGAGTCTGCATATATTCAATATGAAGAGCTACGTAGTCCATGGAAATCAAGTTTACTCATATTGTTTACCTGTCAAGCAGCGCCAAAGAAGGTGTGTAGCAACACCATTGCTTTCGTCATCAGTCCACTGCGACACTCCATGGCTGGACCACACGATGATAACCTTCGATTAGTTCATACGATTCCATGCTCCAGGAAGTACATCTGGATACATCCGGGAATAGAGCTTAGTAAAAATAGAGTGACCAGTCAAACTTATGCTCTCTGGATCAAACTGAAACTCAACACTACTGATATCCCTGCATACGTACTCTGCTATCCACGGTGACAAAGCTTTCACATAGTTTTTAAGGTCCGTCCACAGTCGCCGGTTATTTTCTGGTTCCAAGCTGTCCGGAAACCTCCAGCTGACACTGAAACATGCAAAATTCGAAGTTGAGTCGAATGCAAAATATTCGCAACGCCAACACATTATCGAAAAGTAAACACAGTCATTGAGGAGATTACCTGAGAAGTGCCAGCCAACAGAATGGCGGTCGCAGGAGTCACTGAGGTCTTGCGATGGCCATGGTGGAGCCGTCCTGGCAATGCTATACTTGAGACCGAGTCTGCATATATTCAATATGAAGAGCTACTTAGTCCATGGATATTAAGTTAACTCATATTGTTTACCTGTCAAGCAGCGCCAAAGAAGGTGTGTAGCAACACCATTGCTTTCGTCATCAGTCCACTGCGACACTCCATGGCTGGACCACACGATGATAACCTTCGATTAGTTCATACGAGTCCATGCTCCAGGAAGTACATGTAGATACATCCGGGAATAGAGCTTAGTAAAAATAGAGTGACCAGTCAAACTTATGCTCCCTGGATCAAACTGAACCTCAACACTACTGATATCCCTGCATACGTACTCTGCTATCCACGGTGACGAAGCTTTCACATAGCTTTTAAGGTCCGTCCAGTCGCCGGTTATTTTCTGGTTCCAAGCTATGCGGAAACCTCCAGCTGGCACTGAAACATGCAAAATACGAAGTTGAGTCGAATGCAAAATATTCGGAATGCCAACACATTATCGAAACGTAAACACGGTCATTGAGGAGATTACCTGAGAAGTGCCAGCCAACATAATGGCGGTCGCAGGAGTCACAGAGGTCTTGCGATGGTCATTGTGGAGCCGTCCTGTCAATGGTATACTTGAGACCGAGTCTGCATATATTCACTATGAAGAGCTACTTAGTCCATGGAAATTAAGTTAACTCATATTGTTTACCTGTCAAGCAGCGCCAAAGGTGTGTAGCAACACCATTGCTTTCGTCATCAGTCGACTGCGACACTCCATGGCTGGACCACATGATGATAACCTTCGATTAGTTCATACGATTCCATGCTCCAGGAAGTACATCTGGATACATCCGGGAATAGAGCTTAGTAAAAATAGAGTGACCAGTCAAACTTATGCTCTCTGGATCAAACTGAACCTCAACACTACTGATATCCTTCCATACGCACTCTGCTATCCACGTTGACGAAGCTTTCACATAGATTTTAAGGTCCGTTCACAGTCGCCGGTTATTTTCTGGTTCCAAGCTGTCCGGAAACCTCCAGCTGACACTGAAACATGCAAAATTCGAAGTTGAGTCGAATGCAAAATATTCGGAACGCCAACACATTATCGAAAAGTAAACACAGTCATTGAGGAGATTACCTGAGAAGTGCCAGGCAACAGAATGGCGGTCGCAGGAGTCACTGAGGCTAGACGCACAACCGCGGACCACGAACAGTTAAATCCGAAAATTGCAGAGCACTGCGATGCCCTTACTCGGGCTGTGTTCGGAGTGGGGTGGCCAATCTGCAAAAATATAAGGCTCGAAACACTTGTTAATAAGGTGAGCACAAATGTGTTATATCCCAGAGTGATTGCAGCCAAGTGAACAGTCCATGAGCTGGAATCCCCGTTGTTATTCATAATTACAATATTTGTCGATAAATGGTCAGTCACACTACCTTTGCTGCAACGGAAGTGCGATGTGTCGCAGACCGTAGGCAACGTCCTTTCTTCGCAGTTGCTAGATGGTGTGGGCGAGAATTCCGAATGCCTTTGCGACTAGGATCAATTTATCGATCAAGAGCACTTTTCGCGCACGGGCATTCCTTGACACGATAAAATGACTTGGTTGCAAGTGCATTCGGAAGAGGCCAATGTCCGTAACGCAAACGTAAGGTGCAAACCCTATCTGCTAGTTCTGCCCAAGGAGCGCTGAACCTAAAGCTAATACGCGACGTAGCTCCTCACGCTTCCGTCACTGACAAGACCTCTAGTGGTGATGCTCTAAGGAACCTGAGACCGAATAGTACACTACTGTGCACTGTCAATACTGTGGTATGGAATGTCTAGCTGCTTTCAGTTAATGCTCAAGTGAAGCTTCAGCTAATGAAAATTAGGATTGTGTATTGAAACGGTTCCTTGGACACATTCCACCCTCACCACGAGGCTATTGGCCTCGTACACTCACTCTGCGATGGGATGCTATGAAGCTGGAAGCTGGAAGCTAGAAGCCAGTTCTGTATCCGCATTGTTCAGTCAAACTCCACTTCGAACTTGCCCAATCACCTCCAGAGGCCACTGAGAAGTTTGAGACCACAGATTTAGGGGTGCGCCGAAATTGCCAGACAAAATTACATCCGTAACAGAACAGTAAAATAATGTACGCGATCACCAAACTCGCGCCTGCCATACACGGCGGTGGTGCATTGAGTCTCCATAAAAGCGCAACGTTGCCCCACTTGACACCTTGTACATTCAATGCTAACAAACGAACTGGGGCCAATACTAGATCATTCATCTCAAAATTAAACTCAACGCAGTACATTCGCGAATGCTTAAGGCAGCACAAGATTGCTAAAATCAAATATATGTAAGTAAATTTATTTGCTCACCTGAGACAGAGCTGCTAGAACATGTGGTGCCCATCAAACATCTTCAAAGACAGAGCGCTTCTGCACTCCACGATTGGCGTATTCCTTAATCACGATGGAACCATATACACAAACGTCTGGCAGCGCATCTGCAAATAAACACAAAGGACAGCTTAGAAAAGGCTTTTTTTTTTTTGTTTTTGTAAACGAAGGCTCACCTGACAAACCGCAGCAAGGCATTCAACAGCTGTTATCTCGAGAAGCCTCATTCTAAATGTCCCCACTCGAAAGTGAAATGATCATGCTGGAACCTTTCAGAGAAGGATAGAGCCCAGACCGAACCTGCAGACATGAAAAGGCATGCCCACTATATTAAAAGGAAATAAGGCAACTCAGATTGATCACTTGAGCGGCAACAGCAAGTCAAGGTGTGCGACTGCCACATATACATCGCCAAAGCTCTTTTACAGTCTACCACTGGCGTATACCACGGCCAGAATGATAACACCAATACAAAAGCTAACTTGTGGTAGTTGATCTACAAATACAGCAAGACAGCTTTGTAAAAGCAAAATAACTACGAAAGATATTCATCATTGAATAACAGGAGAGGAACATCATCCTCATGAGAGCAGTGCTGTACGACTGCCCTCTTCAATGACCACTGTGGAAAGCTTGAGAAAAGAGTATATTTTATAGCGAATCTGCTATCTAAAGGTGAGAGTAGCTTCGTCAAACTGAATTAAAGCAACCGAATTTTTTCACCTGAGCAGCAGTTGAAGGTCAGTGGGCTCCAACAGCAGATTTCCATCACAAGAATATTTCTTAACTCCACCAGTAATCACTTCCATGATCTCGACGAAACCATCCAGAAAAACAGAAGCTGTATGTAGATGATCTAAAGATTTAAAAGAAAACAAAAGCTAAGTCAAAGCAGATAACAACATGTAACGATGCTAACCTTAGGCGAAGGAACGAGGCAATATGGTGGTAACGGCCCTCTTCACGAGTCAATCAATGCACTGCACGACTGGGTCTTGCGATGGTCATGATGTAGCCATCCTGGCAATGCTATACTTGAAATCGAGTCTGCATATATTCAATATGAAGAGCTACGTAGTCCAAGGAAAGCAAGTTTACTCATATTGTTTACCTGTCAAGCAGCGCCAAAGAAGGTGTGTAGCAACACCATTGCTTTCGTCATCAGTCCACTGCGACATTCCATGGCTGGACCACACGATGATAACCTTCGATTAGTTCATACGATTCCATGCTCCAGGAAGTACATCTGGATACATCCGGGAATAGAGCTTAGTAAAAATAGAGTGACCAGTCAAACTTATGCTCTCTGGATCAAACTGAAACTCAACACTACTGATATCCCTGCATACGTACTCTGCTATCCACGGTGACAAAGCTTTGACATAGTTTTTAAGGTCCGTCCACAGTCGCCGGTTATTTTCTGGTTCCAAGCTGTCCGGAAACCTCCAGCTGACACTGAAACATGCAAAATTCGAAGTTGAGTCGAATGCAAAATATTCGCAACGCCAACACATTATCGAAAAGTAAACACGGTCATTGAGGAGATTACCTGAGAAGTGCCAGCCAACAGAATGGCGGTCGCAGGAGTCACTGAGGTCTTGCGATGGCCATGGTGGAGCCGTCCTGGCAATGCTATACTTGAGACCGAGTCTGCATATATTCAATATGAAGAGCTACTTAGTCCATGGATATTAAGTTAACTCATATTGTTTACCTGTCAAGCAGCGCCAAAGAAGGTGTGTAGCAACACTATTGCTTTCGTCATCAGTCCTCTGCGACACTCCATGGCTGGACCACACGATGATAACCTTCGATTAGTTCATACGAGTCCATGCTCCAGGAAGTACATCTAGATACATCCGGGAATAGAGCTTAGTAAAAATAGAGTGACCAGTCAAACTTATGCTCCCTGGATCAAACTGAACCTCAACACTACTGATATCCCTGCATACGTACTCTGCTATCCACGGTGACGAAGCTTTCACATAGCTTTTAAGGTCCGTCCAGTCGCCGGTTATTTTCTGGTTCCAAGCTATCCGGAAACCTCCAGCTGGCACTGAAACATGCAAAATACGAAGTTGAGTCGAATGCAAAATATTCGGAATGCCAACACATTATCGAAACGTAAACACGGTCATTGAGGAGATTACCTGAGAAGTGCCAGCCAACATAATGGCATTCGCAGGAGTCACAGAGGTCTTGCGATGGTCATTGTGGAGCCGTCCTGGCAATGGTATACTTGAGACCGAGTCTGCATATATTCACTATGAAGAGCTACTTAGTCCATGGAAATTAAGTTAACTCATATTGTTTACCTGTCAAGCAGCGCCAAAGGTGTGTAGCAACACCATTGCTTTCGTCATCAGTCGACTGCGACACTCCATGGCTGGACCACATGATGATAACCTTCGATTAGTTCATACGATTCCATGCTCCAGGAAGTACATCTGGATACATCCGGGAATAGAGCTTAGTAAAAATAGAGTGACCAGTCAAACTTATGCTCTCTGGATCAAACTGAACCTCAACACTACTGATATCCTTCCATACGCACTCTGCTATCCACGTTGACGAAGCTTTCACATAGATTTTAAGGTCCGTCCACAGTCGCCGGTTATTTTCTGGTTCCAAGCTGTCCGGAAACCTCCAGCTGACACTGAAACATGCAAAATTCGAAGTTGAGTCGAATGCAAAATATTCGGAACGCCAACACATTATCGAAAAGTAAACACAGTCATTGAGGAGATTACCTGAGAAGTGCCAGGCAACAGAATGGCGGTCGCAGGAGTCACTGAGGCTAGACGCACAACCGCGGACCACGAACAGTTAAATCCGAAAATTGCAGAGCACTGCGATGCCCTTACTCGGGCTGTGTTCGGAGTGGGGTGGCCAATCTGCAAAAATATAAGGCTCGAAACACTTGTTAATAAGGTGAGCACAAATGTGTTATATCCCAGAGTGATTGCAGCCAAGTGAACAGTCCATGAGCTGGAATCCCCGTTGTTATTCATAATTACAATATTTGTCGATAAATGGTCAGTCACACTACCTTTGCTGCAACGGAAGTGCGATGTGTCGCAGACCGTAGGCAACGTCCTTTCTTCGCAGTTGCTAGATGGTGTGGGCGAGAATTCCGAATGCCTTTGCGACTAGGATCAATTTATCGATCAAGAGCACTTTTCGCGCACGGGCATTCCTTGACACGATAAAATGACTTGGTTGCAAGTGCATTCGGAAGAGGCCAATGTCCGTAACGCAAACGTAAGGTGCAAACCCTATCTGCTAGTTCTGCCCAAGGAGCGCTGAACCTAAAGCTAATACGCGACGTAGCTCCTCACGCTTCCGTCACTGACAAGACCTCTAGTGGTGATGCTCTAAGGAACCTGAGACCGAATAGTACACTACTGTGCACTGTCAATACTGTGGTATGGAATGTCTAGCTGCTTTCAGTTAATGCTCAAGTGAAGCTTCAGCTAATGAAAATTAGGATTGTGTATTGAAACGGTTCCGTGGACACATTCCACCCTCACCACGAGGCTATTGGCCTCGTACACTCACTCTGCGATGGGATGCTATGAAGCTGGAAGCTGGAAGCTAGAAGCCAGTTCTGTATCCGCATTGTTCACTCAAACTCCACTTCGAACTTGCCCAATCACCTCCAGAGGCCACTGAGAAGTTTGAGACCACAGATTTAGGGGTGCGCCGAAATTGCCAGACAAAATTACATCCGTAACAGAACAGTAAAATAATGTACGCGATCACCAAACTCGCGCCTGCCATACACGGCGGTGGTGCATTGAGTCTCCATAAAAGCGCAACGTTGCCCCACTTGACACCTTGTACATTCAATGCTAACAAACGAACTGGGGCCAATACTAGATCATTCATCTCAAAATTAAACTCAACGCAGTACATTCGCGAATGCTTAAGGCAGCACAAGATTGCTAAAATCAAATATATGTAAGTAAATTTATTTGCTCACCTGAGACAGAGCTGCTAGAACATGTGGTGCCCATCAAACATCTTCAAAGACAGAGCGCTTCTGCACTCCACGATTGGCGTATTCCTTAATCACGATGGAACCATATACACAAACGTCTGGTAGCGCATCTGCAAATAAACACAAAGGACAGCTTAGAAAAGGCTTTTTTTTTTGTTTTTGTAAACGAAGGCTCACCTGACAAACCGCAGCAAGGCATTCAACAGCTGTTATCTCGAGAAGCCTCATTCTAAATGTCCCCACTCGAAAGTGAAATGATCATGCTGGAACCTTTCAGAGAAGGATAGAGCCCAGACCGAACCTGCAGACATGAAAAGGCATGCCCACTATATTAAAAGGAAATAAGGCAACTCAGATTGATCACTTGAGCGGCAACAGCAAGTCAAGGTGTGCGACTGCCACATATACATCGCCAAAGCTCTTTTACAGTCTACCACTGGCGTATACCACGGCCAGAATGATAACACCAATACAAAAGCTAACTTGTGGTAGTTGATCTACAAATACAGCAAGACAGCTTTGTAAAAGCAAAATAACTACGAAAGATATTCATCATTGAATAACAGGAGAGGAACATCATCCTCATGAGAGCAGTGCTGTACGACTGCCCTCTTCAATGACCACTGTGGAAAGCTTGAGAAAAGAGTATATTTTATAGCGAATCTGCTATCTAAAGGTGAGAGTAGCTTCGTCAAACTGAATTAAAGCAACCGAATTTTTTCACCTGAGCAGCAGTTGAAGGTCAGTGGGCTCCAACAGCAGATTTCCATCACAAGAATATTTCTTAACTCCACCAGTAATCACTTCCATGATCTCGACGAAACCATCCAGAAAAACAGTAGCTGTATGTAGATGATCTAAAGATTTAAAAGAAAACAAAAGCTAAGTCAAAGCAGATAACAACATGTAACGATGCTAACCTTAGGCGAAGGAACGAGGCAATATGGTGGTAACGGCCCTCTTCACGAGTCAATCAATGCACTGCACGACTGGGTCTTGCGATGGTCATGATGTAGCCGTCCTGGCAATGCTATACTTGAAATCGAGTCTGCATATATTCAATATGAAGAGCTACGTAGTCCAAGGAAATCAAGTTTACTCATATTGTTTACCTGTCAAGCAGCGCCAAAGAAGGTGTGTAGCAACACCATTGCTTTCGTCATCAGTCCACTGCGACACTCCATGGCTGGACCACACGATGATAACCTTCGATTAGTTCATACGATTCCATGCTCCAGGAAGTACATCTGGATACATCCGGGAATAGAGCTTAGTAAAAATAGAGTGACCAGTCAAACTTATGCTCTCTGGATCAAACTGAAACTCAACACTACTGATATCCCTGCATACGTACTCTGCTATCCACGGTGACAAAGCTTTGACATAGTTTTTAAGGTCCGTCCACAGTCGCCGGTTATTTTCTGGTTCCAAGCTGTCCGGAAACCTCCAGCTGACACTGAAACATGCAAAATTCGAAGTTGAGTCGAATGCAAAATATTCGCAACGCCAACACATTATCGAAAAGTAAACACAGTCATTGAGGAGATTACCTGAGAAGTGCCAGCCAACAGAATGGCGGTCGCAGGAGTCACTGAGGTCTTGCGATGGCCATGGTGGAGCCGTCCTGGCAATGCTATACTTGAGACCGAGTCTGCATATATTCAATATGAAGAGCTACTTAGTCCATGGATATTAAGTTAACTCATATTGTTTACCTGTCAAGCAGCGCCAAAGAAGGTGTGTAGCAACACTATTGCTTTCGTCATCAGTCCTCTGCGACACTCCATGGCTGGACCACACGATGATAACCTTCGATTAGTTCATACGAGTCCATGCTCCAGGAAGTACATCTAGATACATCCGGGAATAGAGCTTAGTAAAAATAGAGTGACCAGTCAAACTTATGCTCCCTGGATCAAACTGAACCTCAACACTACTGATATCCCTGCATACGTACTCTGCTATCCACGGTGACGAAGCTTTCACATAGCTTTTAAGGTCCGTCCAGTCGCCGGTTATTTTCTGGTTCCAAGCTATCCGGAAACCTCCAGCTGGCACTGAAACATGCAAAATACGAAGTTGAGTCGAATGCAAAATATTCGGAATGCCAACACATTATCGAAACGTAAACACGGTCATTGAGGAGATTACCTGAGAAGTGCCAGCCAACATAATGGCATTCGCAGGAGTCACAGAGGTCTTGCGATGGTCATTGTGGAGCCGTCCTGGCAATGGTATACTTGAGACCGAGTCTGCATATATTCACTATGAAGAGCTACTTAGTCCATGGAAATTAAGTTAACTCATATTGTTTACCTGTCAAGCAGCGCCAAAGGTGTGTAGCAACACCATTGCTTTCGTCATCAGTCGACTGCGACACTCCATGGCTGGACCACATGATGATAACCTTCGATTAGTTCATACGATTCCATGCTCCAGGAAGTACATCTGGATACATCCGGGAATAGAGCTTAGTAAAAATAGAGTGACCAGTCAAACTTATGCTCTCTGGATCAAACTGAACCTCAACACTACTGATATCCTTCCATACGCACTCTGCTATCCACGTTGACGAAGCTTTCACATAGATTTTAAGGTCCGTCCACAGTCGCCGGTTATTTTCTGGTTCCAAGCTGTCCGGAAACCTCCAGCTGACACTGAAACATGCAAAATTCGAAGTTGAGTCGAATGCAAAATATTCGGAACGCCAACACATTATCGAAAAGTAAACACAGTCATTGAGGAGATTACCTGAGAAGTGCCAGGCAACAGAATGGCGGTCGCAGGAGTCACTGAGGCTAGACGCACAACCGCGGACCACGAACAGTTAAATCCGAAAATTGCAGAGCACTGCGATGCCCTTACTCGGGCTGTGTTCGGAGTGGGGTGGCCAATCTGCAAAAATATAAGGCTCGAAACACTTGTTAATAAGGTGAGCACAAATGTGTTATATCCCAGAGTGATTGCAGCCAAGTGAACAGTCCATGAGCTGGAATCCCCGTTGTTATTCATAATTACAATATTTGTCGATAAATGGTCAGTCACACTACCTTTGCTGCAACGGAAGTGCGATGTGTCGCAGACCGTAGGCAACGTCCTTTCTTCGCAGTTGCTAGATGGTGTGGGCGAGAATTCCGAATGCCTTTGCGACTAGGATCAATTTATCGATCAAGAGCACTTTTCGCGCACGGGCATTCCTTGACACGATAAAATGACTTAGTTGCAAGTGCATTCGGAAGAGGCCAATGTCCGTAACGCAAACGTAAGGTGCAAACCCTATCTGCTAGTTCTGCCCAAGGAGCGCTGAACCTAAAGCTAATACGCGACGTAGCTCCTCACGCTTCCGTCACTGACAAGACCTCTAGTGGTGATGCTCTAAGGAACCTGAGACCGAATAGTACACTACTGTGCACTGTCAATACTGTGGTATGGAATGTCTAGCTGCTTTCAGTTAATGCTCAAGTGAAGCTTCAGCTAATGAAAATTAGGATTGTGTATTGAAACGGTTCCTTGGACACATTCCACCCTCACCACGAGGCTATTGGCCTCGTACACTCACTCTGCGATGGGATGCTATGAAGCTGGAAGCTGGAAGCTAGAAGCCAATTCTGTATCCGCATCGTTCAGTCAAACTCCACTTCGAACTTGCCCAATCACCTCCAGAGGCCACTGAGAAGTTTGAGACCACAAATTTAGGGGTGCGCCGAAATTGCCAGACAAAATTACATCCGTAACAGAACAGTAAAATAATGTACGCGATCACCAAACTCGCGCCTGCCATACACGGCGGTGGTGCATTGAGTCTCCTTAAAAGCGCAACGTTGCCCCACTTGACACCTTGTACATTCAATGCTAACAAAGGAACTGGGGCCAATACTAGATCATTCATCTCAAAATTAAACTCAACGCAGTACATTCGCGAACGCTTAAGGCAGCACAAGATTGCTAAAATCAAATTGATGTAAGTAAACTTATTTGCTCACCTGAGACAGAGCTGCTAGAACATGTGGTGCCCATCAAACATCTTCAAGGACAGAGCGCTTCTGCACTCCACGATTGGCGTATTCCTTAATCACGATGGAACCATATACACAAACGTCTGGTAGCGCATCTGCAAATAAACACAAAGGACAGCTTAGTAAAGGCTTTTTTTTTGTTTTTGTAAACGAAGGCTCACCTGACAAACCGCAGCAAGGCATTCAACAGCTGTTATCTCGAGAAGCCTCATTCTAAATGTCCCCACTCGAAAGTGAAATGATCATGATGGAACCTTTCAGAGAAGGATAGAGCCCAGACCGAACCTGCAGACATGAAAAGGCATGCCCACTATATTAAAAGGAAATAAGGCAACTCAGATTGATCACTTGAGCGGCAACAGCAAGTCAAGGTGTGCGACTGCCACATATACATCGCCAAAGCTCTTTTACAGTCTACCACTGGCGTATACCACGGCCAGAATGATAACACCAATACAAAAGCTAACTTGTGGTAGTTGATCTACAAATACAGCAAGACAGCTTTGTAAAAGCAAAATAACTACGAAAGATATTCATCATTGAATAACAGGAGAGGAACATCATCCTCACGAGAGCAGTACTGTACGACTGCCCTCTTCAATGACATCTGTGGAAAGCTTGAGAAAAGAGTATATTTTATAGCGAATCTGCTATCTAAAGGTGAGTAGCTTCGTCAAACTGAATTAAAGCAACCGAATTTTTTCACCTGAGCAGCAGTTGAAGGTCAGTGGGCTCCAACAGCAGATGTCCATCACAAGAATATTTCTTAACTCCACCAGTAATCACTTCCATGATCTCGACGAAACCATCTAGAAAAACAGAAGCTGTATGTAGATGATCTAAAGATTTAAAAGAAAACAAAAGCTAAGTCAAAGCAGAGAACAACATGTAACGATGCTAACCTTAGCCGAAGGAACGAGGCAATATGGTGGTAACGGCCCTCTTCACGAGTCAATCAATGCACTGCACGACTGGGTCTTGCGATGGTCATGGTGTAGCCGTCCCGGCAATGGTATACTTGAGACCAAGTCTGCATATATTCAACATGAAGAGCTACTTAGTCCATGGAAATTAAGTTAACTCATATTGTTTACCTGTCAACCAGCGCCAAAAAAGGTGTGCAGCAACACCGTTGCTTTCGTCATCAGTCCACTGCGACACTCCATGGCTGGACCACACGATGATAACCTTCGATTAGTTCATACGATTCCATGCTCCAGGAAGTACATCTAAATACATCCGGGAATAGAGCTTAGTAAAAATAGAGTGACCAGTCAAACTTATGCTCTTTGGATCAAACTGAACCTCAACATTACTGATATCCCTGCATACGTACTCTGCTATCCACGGTGACGAAGCTTTCACATAGTTTTTAAGGTCCGTCCACAGTCGCCGGTTATTTTCTGGTTCCAAGCTGTCCGGAAACCTCCAGCTGACACTGAAACATGCAAAATTCGAAGTTGAGTCGAATGCAAAATATTCGGAACACCAACACATAATCGAAAAGTAAACACGGTCATTGAGGAGATTACCTGAGAAGTGCCAGCCAACAGAACGGCGGTCGCAGAAGTCACTGAGGGCTTGCGATGGTCATGGTGGAGCCGTCCTGGCAATGCTATACTTGAGACCGAGTCTGCATATATTCAATATGAAGAGCTACTTAGTCCATGGATATTAAGTTAACTCATATTGTTTACCTGTCAAGCAGCGCCAAAGAAGGTGTGTAGCAACACCATTGCTTTCGTCATCAGTCCACTGCGACACTCCATGGCTGGACCACACGATGATAACCTTCGATTAGTTCATACGATTCCATGCTCCAGGAAGTACATCTGGATACATCCGGGAATAGAGCTTAGTAAAAATAGAGTGACCAGTCAAACTTATGCTCTCTGGATCAAACTGAACCTCAACACTACTGATAGCCTTCCATACGTACTCTGCTATAAACGTTGACGAAGCTTTCACATAGTTTTTAAGGTCCGTCCACAGTCGCCGGTTATTTTCTGGTTCCAAGCTGTCCGGAAACCTCCAGCTGACACTGAAACATGCAAAATTGGAAGTTGAGTCGAACGCAAAATATTCGGAACGCCAACACATTATCGAAAAGTAAACACGGTCATTGAGGAGATTACCTGAGAAGTGTCAGGCAACAGAATGGCGGTCGCAGGAGTCACTGAGGCTAGACGCACGACCACGGACCACGAACAGTTAAATCCGAAAATTGAAGAGCACTGCGATGCCCTTACTCGGACTGCGTTCGGAGTGAGGTGGCCAATCTGCAAAAATACAAGGCTCGAAACACTTGTTAATAAGGTGAGCACAAATGTGTTATATCCCAGAGTGATTGCAGCCAAGTGAACAGTCCATGAGCTGGAATCCCCGTTGTTATTCATAATTACAATATTTGTCGATAAATGGTCAGTCACACTACCTTTGCTGCAACGGAAGTGCGATGTGTCGCAGACCGTAGGCAACGTCCTTTCTTCGCAGTTGCTAGATGGTGTGGGCGAGAATTCCGAATGCCTTTGCGACTAGGATCAATTTATCGATCAAGAGCACTTTTCGCGCACGGGCATTCCTTGACACGATAAAATGACTTGGTTGCAAGTGCATTCGGAAGAGGCCAATGTCCGTAACGCAAACGTAAGGTGCAAACCCTATCTGCTAGTTCTGCCCAAAGAGCGCTGAACCTAAAGCTTATGCGCGACGTAGCTCCTCACGCTTCCGTCACTGACAAGACCTCTAGTGGTGATGCTCTAAGGAACCTGAGACCGAATAGTACACTACTGTGCACTGTCAATACTGTGGTATGGAATGTCTAGCTGCTTTCAGTTAATGCTCAAGTGAAGCTTCAGCTAATGAAAATTAAGATTGTCCATTGAAACGGTTCCTTGGACACATTCCACCCTCACCACGAGGCTATTGGCCTCGTACACTCACTCTGCGATGGGATGCTATGAAGCTGGAAGCTGGAAGCTAGAAGCCAGTTCTGTATCCGCATTGTTCAGTCAAACTCCACTGCGAACTTGCCCAATCACCTCCAGAGGCCACTGAGAAGTTTGAGACCACAGATTTAGGGGTGCGCCGAAATTGCCAGACAAAATTACATCCGTAACAGAACAGTAAAATAATGTACGCGATCACCAAACTCGCGCCTGCCATACACGGCGGTGGTGCATTGAGTCTCCTTAAAAGCGCAACGTTGCCCCACTTGACACCTTGTACATTCAATGCTAACAAACGAACTGGGGCCAATACTAGATCATTCATCTCAAAATTAAACTCAACGCAGTACATTCGCGAATGCTTAAGGCAGCACAAGATTGCTAAAATCAAATTGATGTAAGTAAATTTATTTGCTCACCTGAGACAGAGCTGCTAGAACATGTGGTGCCCATCAAACATCTTCAAAGACAGAGCGCTTCTGCACTCCACGATTGGCGTATTCCTTAATGACGATGGAACCATATACACAAACGTCTGGTAGCGCATCTGCAAATAAACACGAAGGACAGCTTAGTAAAGGCTTTTTTTTTTTGTTTTTGTAAACGAAGGCTCACCTGACAAACCGCAGCAAGGCATTCTGGCAACAACAGCTGTTATCTCGAGAAGCCTCATTCTAAATGTCCCCACTGGAAAGTGAAATGATCATGATGGATCCTCTCAGAGAAGGATAGAGCCCAGACCGAACCTGCAGACATGAAAAGGCATGCCCACAATATTAAAAGGAAACAAGGCAACTCAGATTGATCACTGGAGCGGCAACAGCAAGTGAAGGTGTGCGACTGCCACATATACATCGCCAAAGCTCTTTTACAGTCTACCACTGGCGTATACCACGGCCAGAATGATAACACCAATACAAAAGCTAACTTGTGGTAGTTGATCTACAAATACAGCAAGACAGCTTTGTAAAAGCAAAATGACTACGAAAGATATTCATCATTGAATAACAGGAGAGGAACATCATCCTCACGAGAGCAGTGCTGTACGACTGCCCTCTTCAATGACCACTGTGGAAAGCTTGAGAAAAGAGTATATTTTATAGCGAATCTGCTATCTAAAGGTGAGAGTAGCTTCGTCAAACTGAATTAAAGCAACCGAATTTTTTCACCTGAGCAGCAGTTGAAGGTCAGTGGGCTCCAACAGCAGATGTCCATCACAAGAATATTTCTTAACTCCACCAGTAATCACTTCCATGATCTCGACGAAACCATCCAGAAAAACAGAAGCTGTATGTAGATGATCTAAAGATTTAAAAGAAAACAAAAGCTAAGTCAAAGCAGATAACAACATGTAACGATGCTAACCTTAGGCGAAGGAACGAGGCAATATGGTGGTAACGGCCCTCTTCACTAGTCAATCAATGCACTGCACGACTGGGTCTTGCGATGGTCATGATGTAGCCGTCCCGGCAATGGTATACTTGAGACCGAGTCTGCATATATTCAACATGAAGAGCTACTTAGTCCATGGAAATTAAGTTAACTCACATTGTTTACCTGTCAAGCACCACCAAAAAAGGTGTGCAGCAACACCGTTGCTTTCGTCATCAGTCCACTGCGACACTCCATGGCTGGACGATACGACGATAACCTTCGATTAGTTCATACGATTCCATGCTCCAGGAAGTACATCTAGATACATCCGGGAATAGAGCTTAGTAAAAATAGAGTGACCAGTCAAACTTATGCACTCTGGATCAAACTGAACCTCAACACTACTGATATCGCTGCATACGTACTCTGCTATCCACGGTGACGAAGCTTTCACATAGTTTTTAAGGTCCGTCCACAGTCGCCGGTCATTTTCTGGTTCCAAGCTGTCCGGAAACCTCCAGCTGACACTGAAACATGCAAAATTCGAAGTTGAGTCGAATGCAAAATATTCGGAACGCCAACACATTATCGAAAAGTAAACACGGTCATTGAGGAGATTACCTGAGAAGTGCCAGCCAAAGGAATGGCGGTCGCAGGAGTCACTAAGGTCTTGCGATGGTCATGGTGGAGCCGTCCTGGCAATGCTATACTTGAAATCGAGTCTGCATATATTCAATATGAAGAGCTACGTAGTCCATGGAAATCAAGTTAACTCATATTGTTTACCTGTCAACCAGCGCCAAAGAAGGTGTGTAGCAACACCATTGCTTTCGTCATCAGTCCACTGCGACACTCCATGGCTGAACCACACGATGATAACCTTGGATTAGTTCATACGATTCCATGCTCCAGGAAGTACATCTGGATACATCCGGGAATAGAGCTTAGTAAAAATAGAGTGACCAGTCAAACTTATGCTCTCTGGATCAAACTGAAACTCAACACTACTGATATCCCTGCATACGTACTCTGCTATCCACGGTGACAAAGCTTTCACATAGTTTTTAAGGTCCGTCCACAGTCGCCGGTTATTTTCTGGTTCCAAGCTGTCCGGAAACCTCCAGCTGACACTGAAACATGCAAAATTCGAAGTTGAGTCGAATGCAAAATATTCGCAACGCCAACACATTATCGAAAAGTAAACACAGTCATTGAGGAGATGACCTGAGAAGTGCCAGCCAACAGAATGGCGGTCGCAGGAGTCACTGAGGTCTTGCGATGGCCATGGTGGAGCCGTCCTGGCAATGCTATACTTGAGACCGAGTCTGCATACATTCAATATGAAGAGCTACTTAGTCCATGGATATTAAGTTAACTCATATTGTTTACCTGTCAAGCAGCGCCAAAGGTGTGTAGCAACACCATTGCTTTCGTCATCAGTCGACTGCGACACTCCATGGCTAGACCACACGATGATAACCTTCGATTAGTTCATACGATTCCATGCTCCAGGAAGTACATCTGGATACATCCGGGAATAGAGCTTAGTAAAAATAGAGTGACCAGTCAAACTTATGCTCTCTGGATCAAACTGAACCTCAACACTACTGATATCCTTCCATACGCACTCTGCTATCCACGTTGACGAAGCTTTCACATAGTTTTTAAGGTCCGTCCACAGTCGCCGGTTATTTTCTGGTTCCAAGCTGTCCGGAAACCTCCAGCTGACACTGAAACATGCAAAATTCGAAGTTGAGTCGAATGCAAAATATTCGGAACGCCAACACATTATCGAAAAGTAAACACGGTCATTGAGGAGATTACCTGAGAAATGCCAGGCAACAGAATGGCGGTCGCAGGAGTCACTGAGGCTAGACGCACAACCACGGACCACGAACAGTTAAATCCGAAAATTGCAGAGCACTGCGATGCCCTTACTCGGGCTGTGTTCGGAGTGGGGTGGCCAATCTGCAAAAATATAAGGCTCGAAACACTTGTTAATAAGGTGAGCACAAATGTGTTATATCCCAGAGTGATTGCAGCCAAGTGAACAGTCCATGAGCTGGAATCCTCGTTGTTATTCATAATTACAATATTTGTCGATAAATGGTCAGTCACACTACCTTTGCTGCAACGGAAGTGCGATGTGTCGCAGACCGTAGGCAACGTCCTTTCTTCGCAGTTGCTAGATGGTGTGGGCGAGAATTCCGAATGCCTTTGCGACTAGGATCAATTTATCGATCAAGAGCACTTTTCGCGCACGGGCATTCCTTGACACGATAAAATGACTTGGTTGCAAGTGCATTCGGAAGAGGCCAATGTCCGTAACGCAAACGTAAGGTGCAAACCCTATCTGCTAGTTCTGCCCAAAGAGCGCTGAACCTAAAGCTTATGCGCGACGTAGCTCCTCACGCTTCCGTCACTGACAAGACCTCTAGTGGTGATGCTCTAAGGAACCTGAGACCGAATAGTACACTACTGTGCACTGTCAATACTGTGGTATGGAATGTCTAGCTGCTTTCAGTTAATGCTCAAGTGAAGCTTCAGCTAATGAAAATTAGGATTGTGTATTGAAACGGTTCCTTGGACACATTCCACCCTCACCACGAGGCTATTGGCCTCGTACACTCACTCTGAGATGGGATGCTATGAAGCTGGAAGCTGGAAGCTAGAAGCCAGTTCTGTATCCGCATTGTTCAGTCAAACTCCACTTCGAACTTGCCCAATCACCTCCAGAGGCCACTGAGAAGTTTGAGACCACAAATTTAGGGGTGCGCCGAAATTGCCAGACAAAATTACATCCGTAACAGAAGAGTAAAATAATGTACGCGATCACCAAACTCGCGCCTGCCATACACGGCGGTGGTGCATTGAGTCTCCATAAAAGCGCAACGTTGCCCCACTTGACACCTTGTACATTCAATGCTAACAAACGAACTGGGGCCAATACTAGATCATTCATCTCAAAATTAAACTCAACGCAGTACATTCGCGAATGCTTAAGGCAGCACAAGATTGCTAAAATCAAATTGATGTAAGTAAATTTATTTGCTCACCTGAGACAGAGCTGCTAGAACATGTGGTGCCCATCAAACATCTTCAAAGACAGAGCGCTTCTGCACTCCACGATTGGCGTATTCCTTAATCACGATGGAACCATATACACAAACGTCTGGTAGCGCATCTGCAAATAAACACAAAGGACAGCTTAGAAAAGGCTTTTTTTTTTGTTTTTGTAAACGAAGGCTCACCTGACAAACCGCAGCAAGGCATTCAACAGCTGTTATCTCGAGAAGCCTCATTCTAAATGTCCCCACTCGAAAGTGAAATGATCATGCTGGAACCTTTCAGAGAAGGATAGAGCCCAGACCGAACCTGCAGACATGAAAAGGCATGCCCACTATATTAAAAGGAAATAAGGCAACTCAGATTGATCACTTGAGCGGCAACAGCAAGTCAAGGTGTGCGACTGCCACATATACATCGCCAAAGCTCTTTTACAGTCTACCACTGGCGTATACCACGGCCAGAATGATAACACCAATACAAAAGCTAACTTGTGGTAGTTGATGTACAAATACAGCAAGACAGCTTTGTAAAAGCAAAATAACTACGAAAGATATTCATCATTGAATAACAGGAGAGGAACATCATCCTCATGAGAGCAGTGCTGTACGACTGCCCTCTTCAATGACCACTGTGGAAAGCTTGAGAAAAGAGTATATTTTATAGCGAATCTGCTATCTAAAGGTGAGAGTAGCTTCGTCAAACTGAATTAAAGCAACCGAATTTTTTCACCTGAGCAGCAGTTGAAGGTCAGTGGGCTCCAACAGCAGATTTCCATCACAAGAATATTTCTTAACTCCACCAGTAATCACTTCCATGATCTCGACGAAACCATCCAGAAAAACAGAAGCTGTATGTAGATGATCTAAAGATTTAAAAGAAAACAAAAGCTAAGTCAAAGCAGATAACAACATGTAACGATGCTAACCTTAGACGAAGGAACGAGGCAATATGGTGGTAACGGCCCTCTTCACGAGTCAATCAATGCACTGCACGACTGGGTCTTGCGATGGTCATGATGTAGCCGTCCTGGCAATGCTATACTTGAAATCGAGTCTGCATATATTCAATATGAAGAGCTACGTAGTCCATGGAAATCAAGTTTACTCATATTGTTTACCTGTCAAGCAGCGCCAAAGAAGGTGTGTAGCAACACCATTGCTTTCGTCATCAGTCCACTGCGACACTCCATGGCTGGACCACACGATGATAACCTTCGATTAGTTCATACGATTCCATGCTCCAGGAAGTACATCTGGATACATCCGGGAATAGAGCTTAGTAAAAATAGAGTGACCAGTCAAACTTATGCTCTCTGGATCAAACTGAAACTCAACACTACTGATATCCCTGCATACGTACTCTGCTATCCACGGTGACAAAGCTTTCACATAGTTTTTAAGGTCCGTCCACAGTCGCCGGTTATTTTCTGGTTCCAAGCTGTCCGGAAACCTCCAGCTGACACTGAAACATGCAAAATTCGAAGTTGAGTCGAATGCAAAATATTCGCAACGCCAACACATTATCGAAAAGTAAACACAGTCATTGAGGAGATTACCTGAGAAGTGCCAGCCAACAGAATGGCGGTCGCAGGAGTCACTGAGGTCTTGCGATGGCCATGGTGGAGCCGTCCTGGCAATGCTATACTTGAGACCGAGTCTGCATATATTCAATATGAAGAGCTACTTAGTCCATGGATATTAAGTTAACTCATATTGTTTACCTGTCAAGCAGCGCCAAAGAAGGTGTGTAGCAACACCATTGCTTTCGTCATCAGTCCACTGCGACACTCCATGGCTGGACCACACGATGATAACCTTCGATTAGTTCATACGATTCCGTGCTCCAGGAAGTACATCTGGATACATCCGGGAATAGAGCTTAGTAAAAATAGAGTGACCAGTCAAACTTATGCTCTCTGGATCAAACTGAACCTCAACACTACTGATATCCTTCCATACGCACTCTGCTATCCACGTTGACGAAGCTTTCACATAGTTTTTAAGGTCCGTCCACAGTCGCCGGTTATTTTCTGGTTCCAAGCTGTCCGGAAACCTCCAGCTGACACTGAAACATGCAAAATTCGAAGTTGAGTCGAATGCAAAATATTCGGAACGCCAACACATTATCGAAAAGTAAACACGGTCATTGAGGAGATTACCTGAGAAGTGCCAGGCAACAGAATGGCGGTCGCAGGAGTCACTGAGGCTAGACGCACAACCGCGGACCACGAACAGTTAAATCCGAAAATTGCAGAGCACTGCGATGCCCTTACTCGGGCTGTGTTCGGAGTGGGGTGGCCAATCTGCAAAAATATAAGGCTCGAAACACTTGTTAATAAGGTGAGCACAAATGTGTTATATCCCAGAGTGATTGCAGCCAAGTGAACAGTCCATGAGCTGGAATCCCCGTTGTTATTCATAATTACAATATTTGTCGATAAATGGTCAGTCACACTACCTTTGCTGCAACGGAAGTGCGATGTGTCGCAGACCGTAGGCAACGTCCTTTCTTCGCAGTTGCTAGATGGTGTGGGCGAGAATTCCGAATGCCTTTGCGACTAGGATCAATTTATCGATCAAGAGCACTTTTCGCGCACGGGCATTCCTTGACACGATAAAATGACTTGGTTGCAAGTGCATTCGGAAGAGGCCAATGTCCGTAACACAAACGTAAGGTGCAAACCCTATCTGCTAGTTCTGCCCAAGGAGCGCTGAACCTAAAGCTAATACGCGACGTAGCTCCTCACGCTTCCGTCACTGTAAAGACCTCTAGTGGTGATGCTCTAAGGAACCTGAGACCGAATAGTACACTACTGTGCACTGTCAATACTGTGGTATGGAATGTCTAGCTGCTTTCAGTTAATGCTCAAGTGAAGCTTCAGCTAATGAAAATTAGGATTGTGTATTGAAACGGTTCCTTGGACACATTCCACCCTCACCACGAGGCTATTGGCCTCGTACACTCACTCTGCGATGGGATGCTATGAAGCTGGGAGCTGGAAGCTAGAAGCCAGTTCTGTATCCGCATCGTTCAGTCAAACTCCACTTCGAACTTGCCCAATCACCTCCAGAGGCCACTGAGAAGTTTGAGACCACAAATTTAGGGGTGCGCCGAAATTGCCAGACAAAATTACATCCGTAACAGAACAGTAAAATAATGTACGCGATCACCAAACTCGCGCCTGCCATACACGGCGGTGGTGCATTGAGTCTCCTTAAAAGCGCAACGTTGCCCCACTTGACACCTTGTACATTCAATGCTAACAAACGAACTGGGGCCAATACTAGATCATTCATCTCAAAATTAAACTCAACGCAGTACATTCGCGAACGCTTAAGGCAGCACAAGATTGCTAAAATCAAATTGATGTAAGTAAACTTATTTGCTCACCTGAGACAGAGCTGCTAGAACATGTGGTGCCCATCAAACATCTTCAAGGACAGAGCGCTTCTGCACTCCACGATTGGCGTATTCCTTAATCACGATGGAACCATATACACAAACGTCTGGTAGCGCATCTGCAAATAAACACAAAGGACAGCTTAGTAAAGGCTTTTTTTTTTGTTTTTGTAAACGAAGGCTCACCTGACAAACCGCAGCAAGGCATTCAACAGCTGTTATCTCGAGAAGCCTCATTCTAAATGTCCCCACTCGAAAGTGAAATGATCATGATGGAACCTTTCAGAGAAGGATAGAGCCCAGACCGAACCTGCAGACATGAAAAGGCATGCCCACTATATTAAAAGGAAATAAGGCAACTCAGATTGATCACTTGAGCGGCAACAGCAAGTCAAGGTGTGCGACTGCCACATATACATCGCCAAAGCTCTTTTACAGTCTACCACTGGCGTATACCACGGCCAGAATGATAACACCAATACAAAAGCTAACTTGTGGTAGTTGATCTACAAATACAGCAAGACAGCTTTGTAAAAGCAAAATAACTACGAAATATATTCATCATTGAATAACAGGAGAGGAACATCATCCTCACGAGAGCAGTACTGTACGACTGCCCTCTTCAATGACATCTGTGGAAAGCTTGAGAAAAGAGTATATTTTATAGCGAATCTGCTATCTAAAGGTGAGTAGCTTCGTCAAACTGAATTAAAGCAACCGAATTTTTTCACCTGAGCAGCAGTTGAAAGTCAGTGGGCTCCAACAGCAGATGTCCATCACAAGAATATTTCTTAACTCCACCAGTAATCACTTCCATGATCTCGACGAAACCATCTAGAAAAACAGAAGCTGTATGTAGATGATCTAAAGATTTAAAAGAAAACAAAAGCTAAGTCAAAGCAGAGAACAACATGTAACGATGCTAACCTTAGCCGAAGGAACGAGGCAATATGGTGGTAACGGCCCTCTTCACGAGTCAATCAATGCACTGCACGACTGGGTCTTGCGATGGTCATGATGTAGCCGTCCCGGCAATGGTATACTTGAGACCGAGTCTGCATATATTCAACATGAAGAGCTACTTAGTCCATGGAAATTAAGTTAACTCACATTGTTTACCTGTCAAGCACCACCAAAAAAGGTGTGCAGCAACACCGTTGCTTTCGTCATCAGTCCACTGCGACACTCCATGGCTGGACGATACGGCGATAACCTTCGATTAGTTCATACGATTCCATGCTCCAGGAAGTACATCTAGATACATCCGGGAATAGAGCTTAGTAAAAATAGAGTGACCAGTCAAACTTATGCACTCTGGATCAAACTGAACCTCAACACTACTGATATCGCTGCATGCGTACTCTGCTATCCACGGTGACGAAGCTTTCACATAGTTTTTAAGGTCCGTCCACAGTCGCCGGTCATTTTCTGGTTCCAAGCTGTCCGGAAACCTCCAGCTGACACTGAAACATGCAAAATTCGAAATTGAGTCGAATGCAAAATATTCGGAACGCCAACACATTATCGAAAAGTAAACACGGTCATTGAGGAGATTACCTGAGAAGTGCCAGCCAAAGGAATGGCGGTCGCAGGAGTCACTAAGGTCTTGCGATGGTCATGGTGGAGCCGTCCTGGCAATGCTATACTAGAAATCGAGTCTGCATATATTCAATATGAAGAGCTACGTAGTCCATGGAAATCAAGTTAACTCATATTGTTTACCTGTCAAGCAGCGCCAAAGAAGGTGTGTAGCAACACCATTGCTTTCGTCATCAGTCCACTGCGACACTCCATGGCTGGACCACACGATGATAACCTTGGATTAGTTCATACGATTCCATGCTCCAGGAAGTACATCTGGATACATCCGGGAATAGAGCTTAGTAAAAATAGAGTGACCAGTCAAACTTATGCTCTCTGGATCAAACTGAAACTCAACACTACTGATATCCCTGCATACGTACTCTGCTATCCACGGTGACAAAGCTTTCACATAGTTTTTAAGGTCCGTCCACAGTCGCCGGTTATTTTCTGGTTCCAAGCTGTCCGGAAACCTCCAGCTGACACTGAAACATGCAAAATTCGAAGTTGAGTCGAATGCAAAATATTCGCAACGCCAACACATTATCGAAAAGTAAACACAGTCATTGAGGAGATTACCTGAGAAGTGCCAGCCAACAGAATGGCGGTCGCAGGAGTCACTGAGGTCTTGCGATGGCCATGGTGGAGCCGTCCTGGCAATGCTATACTTGAGACCGAGTCTGCATACATTCAATATGAAGAGCTACTTAGTCCATGGAGATTAAGTTAACTCATATTGTTTACCTGTCAAGCAGCGCCAAAGGTGTGTAGCAACACCATTGCTTTCGTCATCAGTCCACTGCGACACTCCATGGCTGGACCACACGATGATAACCTTCGACTAGTTCATACGAGTCCATGCTCCAGGAAGTACATCTGGATACATCCGGAAATAGAGCTTAGTAAAAATAGAGTGACCAGTCAAACTTATGCTCCCTGGATCAAACAGAACCTCAACACTACTGATATCCCTGCATACGTACTCTGCTATCCACGGTGACGAAGCTTTCACATAGCTTTTAAGGTCCGTCCACAGTCGCCGGTTATTTTCTGGTTCCAAGCTATCCGGAAACCTCCAGCTGGCACTGAAACATGCAAAATACGAAGTTGAGTCGAATGCAAAATATTCGGAACGCCAACACATTATCGAAAAGTAAACACGGTCATTGAGGAGATTACCTGAGAAGTGCCAGCCAACATAATGGCGGTCGCAGGAGTCACAGAGGTCTTGCGATGGTCATTGTGGAGCCGTCCTGGCAATGGTATACTTGAGACCGAGTCTGCATATATTCACTATGAAGAGCTACTTAGTCCATGGAAATTAAGTTAACTCATATTGTTTACCTGTCAAGCAGCGCCAAAGGTGTGTAGCAACACCATTGCTTTCGTCATCAGTCGACTGCGACACTCCATGGCTAGACCACACGATGATAACCTTCGATTAGTTCATACGATTCCATGCTCCAGGAAGTACATCTGGATACATCCGGGAATAGAGCTTAGTAAAAATAGAGTGACCAGTCAAACTTATGCTCTCTGGATCAAACTGAACCTCAACACTACTGATATCCTTCCATACGCACTCTGCTATCCACGTTGACGAAGCTTTCACATAGCTTTTAAGGTCCGTCCACAGTCGCCGGTTATTTTCTGGTTCCAAGCTGTCCGGAAACCTCCAGCTGACACTGAAACATGCAAAATTCGAAGTTGAGTCGAATGCAAAATATTCGGAACGCCAACACATTATCGAAAAGTAAACACGGTCATTGAGGAGATTACCTGAGAAGTGCCAGGCAACAGAATGGCGGTCGCAGGAGTCACTGAGGCTAGACGCACAACCGCGGACCACGAACAGTTAAATCCGAAAATTGCAGAGCACTGCGATGCCCTTACTCGGGCTGTGTTCGGAGTGGGGTGGCCAATCTGCAAAAATATAAGGCTCGAAACACTTGTTAATAAGGTGAGCACAAATGTGTTATATCCCAGAGTGATTGCAGCCAAGTGAACAGTCCATGAGCTGGAATCCCCGTTGTTATTCATAATTACAATATTTGTCGATAAATGGTCAGTCACACTACCTTTGCTGCAACGGAAGTGCGATGTGTCGCAGACCGTAGGCAACGTCCTTTCTTCGCAGTTGCTAGATGGTGTGGGCGAGAATTCCGAATGCCTTTGCGACTAGGATCAATTTATCGATCAAGAGCACTTTTCGCGCACGGGCATTCCTTGACACGATAAAATGACTTGGTTGCAAGTGCATTCGGAAGAGGCCAATGTCCGTAACGCAAACGTAAGGTGCAAACCCTATCTGCTAGTTCTGCCCAAGGAGCGCTGAACCTAAAGCTAATACGCGACGTAGCTCCTCACGCTTCCGTCACTGACAAGACCTCTAGTGGTGATGCTCTAAGGAACCTGAGACCGAATAGTACACTACTGTGCACTGTCAATACTGTGGTATGGAATGTCTAGCTGCTTTCAGTTAATGCTCAAGTGAAGCTTCAGCTAATGAAAATTAGGATTGTGTATTGAAACGGTTCCTTGGACACATTCCACCCTCACCACGAGGCTATTGGCCTCGTACACTCACTCTGAGATGGGATGCTATGAAGCTGGAAGCTGGAAGCTAGAAGCCAGTTCTGTATCCGCATTGTTCAGTCAAACTCCACTTCGAACTTGCCCAATCACCTCCAGAGGCCACTGAGAAGTTTGAGACCACAAATTTAGGGGTGCGCCGAAATTGCCAGACAAAATTACATCCGTAACAGAACAGTAAAATAATGTACGCGATCACCAAACTCGCGCCTGCCATACACGGCGGTGGTGCATTGAGTCTCCTTAAAAGTGCAACGTTGCCCCACTTGACACCTTGTACATTCAATGCTAACAAACGAACTGGGGCCAATACTAGATCATTCATCTCAAAATTAAACTCAACGCAGTACATTCGCGAACGCTTAAGGCAGCACAAGATTGCTAAAATCAAATTGATGTAAGTAAATTTATTTGCTCACCTGAGACAGAGCTGCTAGAACATGTGGTGCCCATCAAACATCTTCAAGGACAGAGCGCTTCTGCACTCCACGATTGGCGTATTCCTTAATCACGATGGAACCATATACACAAACGTCTGGTAGCGCATCTGCAAATAAACACAAAGGACAGCTTAGTAAAGGCTTTTTTTTTTGTTTTTGTAAACGAAGGCTCACCTGACAAACCGCAGCAAGGCATTCAACAGCTGTTGTCTCGAGAAGCCTCATTCTAAATGTCCCCACTCGAAAGTGAAATGATCATGATGGAACCTTTCAGAGAAGGATAGAGCCCAGACCGAACCTGCAGACATGAAAAGGCATGCCCACTATATTAAAAGGAAATAAGGCAACTCAGATTGATCACTTCAGCGGCAACAGCAAGTCAAGGTGTGCGACTGCCACATATACATCGCCAAAGCTCTTTTAAAGTCTACCACTGGCGTATACCACGGCCAGAATGATAACACCAATACAAAAGCTAACTTGTGGTAGTTGATCTACAAATACAGCAAGACAGCTTTGTAAAAGCAAAATAACTACGAAAGATATTCATCATTGAATAACAGGAGAGGAACATCATCCTCACGAGAGCAGTGCTGTACGACTGCCCTCTTCAATGACCACTGTGGAAAGCTTGAGAAAAGAGTGTATTTTATAGCGAATCTGCTATCTAAAGGTGAGTAGCTTCGTCAAACTGAATTAAAGCAACCGAATTTTTTTCACCTGAGCAGCAGTTGAAGGTCAGTGGGTTCCAACAGCAGATGTCCATCACAAGAATATTTCTTAACTCCACCAGTAATCACTTCCATGATCTCGACGAAACCATCCAGAAAAACAGAAGCTGTATGTAGATGATCTAAAGATTTAAAAGAAAACAAAACCTAAGTCAAAGCAGAGAACAACATGTAACGATGCTAACCTTAGCCGAAGGAACGAGGCAATATGGTGGTAACGGCCCTCTTCACGAGTCAATCAATGCACTGCACGACTGGGTCTTGCGATGGTCATGGTGTAGCCGTCCCGGCAATGGTATACTTGAGACCGAGTCTGCATATATTCAACATGAAGAGCTACTTAGTCCATGGAAATTAAGTTAACTCATATTGTTTACCTGTCAACCAGCGCCAAAAAAGGTGTGCAGCAACATCGTTGCTTTCGTCATCAGTCCACTGCGAAACTCTATGGCTGGACCATACGATAACCTTCGATTAGATCATACGATTCCATGCTCCAGGAAGTACATCTAGATACATCCGGGAATAGAGCTTAGTAAAAATAGAGTGACCAGTCAAACTTATGCACTCTGGATCAAACTGAACGTTAACACTACTGATATCCCTGCATACGTACTCTGCTATCCACGGTGACGAAGCTTTCACATAGCTTTTAAGGTCCGTCCACAGTCGCCGGTTATTTTCTGGTTCCAAGCTATCCGGAAACCTCCAGCTGGCACTGAAACATGCAAAATACGAAGTTGAGTCGAATGCAAAATATTCGGAACGCCAACACATTATCGAAAAGTAAACACGGTCATTGAGGAGATTACCTGAGAAGTGCCAGCCAACATAATGGCGGTCGCAGGAGTCACAGAGGTCTTGCGATGGTCATTGTGGAGCCGCCCTGGCAATGGTATACTTGAGACCGAGTCTGCATATATTCACTATGAAGAGCTACTTAGTCCATGGAAATTAAGTTAACTCATATTGTTTACCTGTCAAGCAGCGCCAAAGGTGTGTAGCAACACCATTGCTTTCGTCATCAGTCGACTGCGACACTCCATGGCTAGACCACACGATGATAACCTTCGATTAGTTCATACGATTCCATGCTCCAGGAAGTACATCTGGATACATCCGGGAATAGAGCTTAGTAAAAATAGAGTGACCAGTCAAACTTATGCTCTCTGGATCAAACTGAACCTCAACACTACTGATATCCTTCCATACGCACTCTGCTATCCACGTTGACGAAGCTTTCACATAGTTTTTAAGGTCCGTCCACAGTCGCCGGTTATTTTCTGGTTCCAAGCTGTCCGGAAACCTCCAGCTGACACTGAAACCTGCAAAATTCGAAGTTGAGTCGAATGCAAAATATTCGGAACGCCAACACATTATCGAAAAGTAAACACGGTCATTGAGGAGATTACCTGAGAAGTGCCAGGCAACAGAATGGCGGTCGCAGGAGTCACTGAGGCTAGACGCACAACCGCGGACCACGAACAGTTAAATCCGAAAATTGCAGAGCACTGCGATGCCCTTACTCGGGCTGTGTTCGGAGTGGGGTGGCCAATCTGCAAAAATATAAGGCTCGAAACACTTGTTAATAAGGTGAGCACAAATGTGTTATATCCCAGAGTGATTGCAGCCAAGTGAACAGTCCATGAGCTGGAATCCCCGTTGTTATTCATAATTACAATATTTGTCGATAAATGGTCAGTCACACTACCTTTGCTGCAACGGAAGTGCGATGTGTCGCAGACCGTAGGCAACGTCCTTTCTTCGCAGTTGCTAGATGGTGTGGGCGAGAATTCCGAATGCCTTTGCGACTAGGATCAATTTATCGATCAAGAGCATTTTTCGCGCACGGGCATTCCTTGACACGATAAAATGACTTGGTTGCAAGTGCATTCGGAAGAGGCCAATGTCCGTAACGCAAACGTAAGGTGCAAACCCTATCTGCTAGTTCTGCCCAAGGAGCGCTGAACCTAAAGCTAATACGCGACGTAGCTCCTCACGCTTCCGTCACTGACAAGACCTCTAGTGGTGATGCTCTAAGGAACCTGAGACCGAATAGTACACTACTGTGCACTGTCAATACTGTGGTATGGAATGTCTAGCTGCTTTCAGTTAATGCTCAAGTGAAGCTTCAGCTAATGAAAATTAGGATTGTGTATTGAAACGGTTCCTTGGACACATTCCACCCTCACCACGAGGCTATTGGCCTCGTACACTCACTCTGAGATGGGATGCTATGAAGCTGGAAGCTGGAAGCTAGAAGCCAGTTCTGTATCCGCATTGTTCAGTCAAACTCCACTTCGAACTTGCCCAATCACCTCCAGAGGCCACTGAGAAGTTTGAGACCACAAATTTAGGGGTGCGCCGAAATTGCCAGACAAAATTACATCCGTAACAGAACAGTAAAATAATGTACGCGATCACCAAACTCGCGCCTGCCATACACGGCGGTGGTGCATTGAGTCTCCTTAAAAGCGCAACGTTGCCCCACTTGACACCTTGTACATTCAATGCTAACAAACGAACTGGGGCCAATACTAGATCATTCATCTCAAAATTAAACTCAACGCAGTACATTCGCGAACGCTTAAGGCAGCACAATATTGCTAAAATCAAATTGATGTAAGTAAATTTATTTGCTCACCTGAGACAGAGCTGCTAGAACATGTGGTGCCCATCAAACATCTTCAAGGACAGAGCGCTTCTGCACTCCACGATTGGCGTATTCCTTAATCACGATGGAACCATATACACAAACTTCTGGTAGCGCATCTGCAAATAAACACAAAGGACAGCTTAGTAAAGGCTTTTTTTTTTGTTTTTGTAAACGAAGGCTCACCTGACAAACCGCAGCAAGGCATTCAACAGCTGTTGTCTCGAGAAGCCTCATTCTAAATGTCCCCACTCGAAAGTGAAATGATCATGATGGAACCTTTCAGAGAAGGATAGAGCCCAGACCGAACCTGCAGACATGAAAAGGCATGCCCACTATATTAAAAGGAAATAAGGCAACTCAGATTGATCACTTGAGCGGCAACAGCAAGTCAAGGTGTGCGACTGCCACATATACATCGCCAAAGCTCTTTTACAGTCTACCACTGGCGTATACCACGGCCAGAATGATAACACCAATACAAAAGCTAACTTGTGGTAGTTGATCTACAAATACAGCAACACAGCTTTGTAAAAGCAAAATAACTACGAAAGATATTCATCATTGAATAACAGGAGAGGAACATCATCCTCACGAGAGCAGTGCTGTACGACTGCCCTCTTCAATGACCACTGTGGAAAGCTTGAGAAAAGAGTTTATTTTATAGCGAATCTGCTATCTAAAGGTGAGTAGCTTCGTCAAACTGAATTAAAGCAACCGAATTTTTTTCACCTGAGCAGCAGTTGAAGGTCAGTGGGTTCCAACAGCAGATGTCCATCACAAGAATATTTCTTAACTCCACCAGTAATCACTTCCATGATCTCGACGAAACCATCCAGAAAAACAGAAGCTGTATGTAGATGATCTAAAGATTTAAAAGAAAACAAAAGCTAAGTCAAAGCAGAGAACAACATGTAACGATGCTAACCTTAGCCGAAGGAACGAGGCAATATGGTGGTAACGGCCCTCTTCACGAGTCAATCAATGCACTGCACGACTGGGTCTTGCGATGGTCATGGTGTAGCCGTCCCGGCAATGGTATACTTGAGACCGAGTCTGCATATATTCAACATGAAGAGCTACTTAGTCCATGGAAATTAAGTTAACTCATATTGTTTACCTGTCAACCAGCGCCAAAAAAGGTGTGCAGCAACATCGTTGCTTTCGTCATCAGTCCACTGCGAAACTCTATGGCTGGACCATACGATAACCTTCGATTAGATCATACGATTCCATGCTCCAGGAAGTACATCTAGATACGTCCGGGAATAGAGCTTAGTAAAAATAGAGTGACCAGTCAAACTTATGCACTCTGGATCAAACTGAACGTTAACACTACTGATATCGCTGCATACGTACTCTGCTATCCACGGTGACGAAGCTTTCATATAGTTATTAAGGTCCGTCCACAGTCGTCGGTTATTTTCTGGTTCCAAGCTGTCCGGAAACCTCCAGCTGACACTGAAACATGCAAAATTCGAAGTTGAGTCGAATGCAAAATATTCGGAACGCCAACACATTATCGAAAAGTAAACACGGTCATTGAGGAGAATACCTGAGAAGTGCCAGCCAACACAATGGCGGTCGCAGGAGTCACTGAGGTTTTGCGATGGTCATGGTGGAGCCGTCCTGGCAATGCTATACTTGAGACCGAGTCTGCATATATTCAATATGAAGAGCTACTTAGTCCATGGAAATTAAGTTAACTCATATTGTTTACCTGTCAAGCAGCGCCAAAGAAGGTGTGTAGCAACACCATTGCTTTCGTCATCAGTCCACTGCGACACTCCATGGCTGGACCACACGATGATAACCATCCATTAGTTCATACGATTCCATGCTCCAGGAAGTACATCTGGATACATCCGGGAATAGAGCTTAGTAAAAATAGAGTGACCAGTCAAACTTATGCTCTCTGGATCAAACTGAACCTCAACACTACTGATATCCTTTCATCCGTACTCTGCTATAAACGTTGACGAAGCTTTCACATAGTTTTTAAGGTCCGTCCACAGTCGCCGGTTATTTTCTGGTTCCAAGCTGTCCGGAAACCTCCAGCTGACACTGAAACATGCAAAATTCGAAGTTGAGTCGAACGCAAAATATTCGGAACGCCAACACATTATCGAAAAGTAAACACGGTCATTGAGGAGATTACCTGAGAAGTGCCAGGCAACAGAATGGCGGTCGCAGGAGTCACTGAGGCTAGACTCACAACCACGGACCACGAACGGTTAAATCCGAAAATTGCAGAGCACTGCGATGCCCTTACTCGGACTGCGTTCGGAGTGAGGTGGCCAATCTGCAAAAATATAAGGCTCGAACACTTGTTAATAAGGTGAGCACAAATGTATTATATCCCAGAGTGATTGCAGCCAAGTGAACAGTCCATGAGCTGGAATCCCCGTTGTTATTCATAATTACAATATTTGTCGATAAATGGTCAGTCACACTACCTTTGCTGCAACGGAAGTGCGATGTGTCGCAGACCGTAGGCAACGTCCTTTCTTCGCAGTTGCTAGATGGTGTGGGCGAGAATTCCGAATGCCTTTGCGACTAGGATCAATTTATCGATCAAGAGCACTTTTCGCGCACGGGCATTCCTTGACACGATAAAAAGACTTGGTTGCAAGTGCATTCGGAAGAGGCCAATGTCCGTAACGCAAACGTAAGGTGCAAACCCTATCTGCTAGTTCAGCCCAAAGAGCGCTGAACCTAAAGCTAATACGCGACGTAGCTCCTCACGCTTCCGTCACTGACAAGACCTCTAGTGGTGATGCTCTAAGGAACCTGAGACCGAATAGTACACTACTGTGCACTGTCAATACTGTGGTATGGAATGTCTAGCTGCTTTCAGTTAATGCTCAAGTGAAGCTTCAGCTAATGAAAATTAGGATTGTGTATTGAAACGGTTCCTTGGACACATTCCACCCTCACCACGAGGCTATTGGCCTCGTACACTCACTCTGCGATGGGATGCTATGAAGCTGGAAGCTGGAAGATAGAAGCCAGTTCTGTATCCGCATTGTTCAGTCAAACTCCACTTCGATCTTGCCCAATCACCTCCAGAGGCCACTGAGAAGTTTGAGACCACAGATTTAGGGGTGCGCCGAAATTGCCAGACAAAATTACATCCGTAACAGAACAGTAAAATAATGTACGCGATCACCAAACTCGCGCCTGCCATACACGGCGGTGGTGCATTGAGTCTTCTTAAAAGCGCAACGTTGCCCCACTTGACACCTTGTACATTCAATGCTAACAAACGAACTGGGGACAATACTAGATCATTCATCACAAAATTAAACTCAACGCAGTACATTCGCGAATGCTTAAGGCAACACAAGATTGCTAAAATCAAATTGATGTAAGTAAATTTATTTGCTCACCTGAGACAGAGCTCCTAGAACATCTGGTGCCCATCAAACATCTTCAAGGACAGAGCGCTTCTGCACTCCACGATTGGCGTATTCCTTAATCACGATGGAACCATATACACAAACGTCTGGTAGCGCATCTGCAAACAAACACAAAGAACAGCTTAGTAAAGGCATTTTTTTTGTTTTTGTAAACGAAGGCTCACCTGACAAACCGCAGCGAGGCATTCTGGCAACAACAGCTGTTATCTCGAGAAGCCTCATTCTAAATGTCCCCACTCGAAAGTGAAATGATCATGATGGAACCTTTCAGAGAAGGATAGAGCCCAGACCGAACCTGCAGACATCAAAAGGCATGCCCACTGTATTAAAAGGAAATAAGGCAACTCAGATTGATCACTTGAGCGGCAACAGCAAGTCAATGTGTGCGACTGCCACATATACATCGCCAAAGCTCTTTTACAGTCTACCACTGGCGTATACCACTGCCAGAATGATAACACCAACACAAAAGCAAACTTGTGGTAGTTGATCTACAAATACAGCAAGACAGCTTTGTAAAAGCAAAATAACTACGAAAGATATTCATCATTGAATAACAGGAGAGGAACATTGGCGGAAAAAGCACTTCATCCTCACGAGAGCAGTGCTGTACGACTGCCCTCTTCAATGACCACTGTGGAAAGCTTGAGAAAAGAGTATATTTTATAGCGAATCTGCTATCTAAAGGTGAGAGTAGCTTCGTCAAATTGAATTAAAGCAACCGAATTTTTTCACCTGAGCAGCAGTTGAAGGGCAGTGGGCTCCAACAGCAGATGTCCATCACAAGAATATTTCTTAACTCCACCAGTCATCATTTCCATGATCTCGACAAACCATCCACAAAAACAGAAGCTGTATGTAGATGATCTAAAGATTTAAAAGAAAACAAAAGCTAAGTCGAAGCAGATAACAACATGTAACGATGCTAACCTTAGGCGAAGGAACGAGGCAATATGGTGGTAACGGCCCTCTTCACGAGTCAATCAATGCACTGCACGACTGGTTCTTGCGATGGTCATGATGTAGCCGTCCCGGCAATGGTATACTTGAGACCGAGTCTGCATATATTCAACATGAAGAGCTACTTAGTCCATCGAAATTAAGTTAAGTCATATTGTTTACCTGTCAAGCACCGCCAAAAAAGGTGTGCAGCAACACCGTTGCTTTCGTCATCAGTCCACTGCGACACACCATGGCTGGACGATACGATGATAACCTTCGATTAGTTCATACGATTCCATGCTCCAGGAAGTACATCTAGATACATCCGGGAATAGAGCTTAGTAAAAATAGAGTGACCAGTCAAACTTATGCACTCTGGATCAAACTGAACCTCAACACTACTGATATCGCTGCATACGTACTCTGCTATCCACGGTGACGAAGCTTTCACATAGCTTTTAAGGTGCGTCCACAGTCGCCGGTTATTTTCTGGTTCCAAGCTATCCGGAAACCTCCAGCTGGCACTGAAACATGCAAAATACGAAGTTGAGTCGAATGCAAAATATTCGGAATGCCAACACATTATCGAAACGTAAACACGGTCATTGAGGAGATTACCTGAGAAGTGCCAGCCAACATAATGGCGGTCGCAGGAGTCACAGAGGTCTTGCGATGGTCATTGTGGAGCCGTCCTGGCAATGGTATACTTGAGACCGAGTCTGCATATATTCACTATGAAGAGCTACTTAGTCCATGGAAATTAAGTTAACTCATATTGTTTACCTGTCAAGCAGCGCCAAAGAAGGTGTGTAGCAACACCATTGCTTTCGTCATCAGTCCACTGCGACACTCCATGGCTGGACCACACGATGATAACCATCGATTAGTTCATACGATTCCATGCTCCAGGAAGTACATCTGGATACATCCGGGAATAGAGCTTAGTAAAAATAGAGTGACCAGTCAAACTTATGCTCTCTGGATCAAACTGAAACTCAACACTACTGATATCCCTGCATACGTACTCTGCTATCCACGGTGACGAAGCTTTCACATAGCTTTTAAGGTCCGTCCACAGTCGCCGGTTATTTTCTGGTTCCAAGCTATCCGGAAACCTCCAGCTGGCACTGAAACATGCAAAATACGAAGTTGAGTCGAATGCAAAATATTCGGAACGCCAACACATTATCGAAAAGTAAACACGGTCATTGAGGAGATTACCTGAGAAGTGCCAGCCAACATAATGGCGGTCGCAGGAGTCACAGAGGTCTTGCGATGGTCATTGTGGAGCCGTCCTGGCAATGGTATACTTGAGACCGAGTCTGCATATATTCACTATGAAGAGCTACTTAGTCCATGGAAATTAAGTTAACTCATATTGTTTACCTGTCAAGCAGCGCCAAAGAAGGTGTGTAGCAACACCATTGCTTTCGTCATCAGTCCACTGCGACACTCCATGGCTGGACCACACGATGATAACCATCGATTAGTTCATACGATTCCATGCTCCAGGAAGTACATCTGGATACATCCGGGAATAGAGCTTAGTAAAAATAGAGTGACCAGTCAAACTTATGCTCTCTGGATCAAACTGAACCTCAACACTACTGATATCCTTCCATACGCACTCTGCTATCCACGTTGACGAAGCTTTCACATAGTTTTTAAGGTCCGTCCACAGTCGCCGGTTACTTTCTGGTTCCAAGCTGTCCGGAAACCTCCAGCTGACACTGAAACATGCAAAATTCGAAGTTGAGTCGAATGCAAAATATTCGGAACGCCAACACATTATCGAAAAGTAAACACGGTCATTGAGGAGATTACCTGAGAAGTGCCAGGCAACAGAATGGCGGTCGCAGGAGTCACTGAGGCTAGACGCACAACCGCGGACCACGAACAGTTAAATCCGAAAATTGCAGAGCACTGCGATGCCCTTACTCGGGCTGTGTTCGGAGTGGGGTGGCCAATCTGCAAAAATATAAGGCTCGAAACACTTGTTAATAAGGTGAGCACAAATGTGTTATATCCCAGAGTGATTGCAGCCAAGTGAACAGTCCATGAGCTGGAATCCCCGTTGTTATTCATAATTACAATATTTGTCGATAAATGGTCAGTCACACTACCTTTGCTGCAACGGAAGTGCGATGTGTCGCAGACCGTAGGCAACGTCCTTTCTTCGCAGTTGCTAGATGGTGTGGGCGAGAATTCCGAATGCCTTTGCGACTAGGATCAATTTATCGATCAAGAGCACTTTTCGCGCACGGGCATTCCTTGACACGATAAAAAGACTTGGTTGCAAGTGCATTCGGAAGAGGCCAATGTCCGTAACGCAAACGTAAGGTGCAAACCCTATCTGCTAGTTCAGCCCAAAGAGCGCTGAACCTAAAGCTAATACGCGACGTAGCTCCTCACGCTTCCGTCACTGACAAGACCTCTAGTGGTGATGCTCTAAGGAACCTGAGACCGAATAGTACACTACTGTGCACTGTCAATACTGTGGTATGGAATGTCTAGCTGCTTTCAGTTAATGCTCAAGTGAAGCTTCAGCTAATGAAAATTAGGATTGTGTATTGAAACGGTTCCTTGGACACATTCCACCCTCACCACGAGGCTATTGGCCTCGTACACTCACTCTGCGATGGGATGCTATGAAGCTGGAAGCTGGAAGATAGAAGCCAGTTCTGTATCCGCATTGTTCAGTCAAACTCCACTTCGATCTTGCCCAATCACCTCCAGAGGCCACTGGGAAGTTTGAGACCACAGATTTAGGGGTGCGCCGAAATTGCCAGACAAAATTACATCCGTAACAGAACAGTAAAATAATGTACGCGATCACCAAACTCGCGCCTGCCATACACGGCGGTGGTGCATTGAGTCTTCTTAAAAGCGCAACGTTGCCCCACTTGACACCTTGTACATTCAATGCTAACAAACGAACTGGGGACAATACTAGATCATTCATCACAAAATTAAACTCAACGCAGTACATTCGCGAATGCTTAAGGCAACACAAGATTGCTAAAATCAAATTGATGTAAGTAAATTTATTTGCTCACCTGAGACAGAGCTCCTAGAACATCTGGTGCCCATCAAACATCTTCAAGGACAGAGCGCTTCTGCACTCCACGATTGGCGTATTCCTTAATCACGATGGAACCATATACACAAACGTCTGGTAGCGCATCTGCAAACAAACACAAAGAACAGCTTAGTAAAGGCATTTTTTTTGTTTTTGTAAACGAAGGCTCACCTGACAAACCGCAGCGAGGCATTCTGGCAACAACAGCTGTTATCTCGAGAAGCCTCATTCTAAATGTCCCCACTCGAAAGTGAAATGATCATGATGGAACCTTTCAGAGAAGGATAGAGCCCAGACCGAACCTGCAGACATCAAAAGGCATGCCCACTGTATTAAAAGGAAATAAGGCAACTCAGATTGATCACTTGAGCGGCAACAGCAAGTCAATGTGTGCGACTGCCACATATACATCGCCAAAGCTCTTTTACAGTCTACCACTGGCGTATACCACTGCCAGAATGATAACACCAACACAAAAGCAAACTTGTGGTAGTTGATCTACAAATACAGCAAGACAGCTTTGTAAAAGCAAAATAACTACGAAAGATATTCATCATTGAATAACAGGAGAGGAACATTGGCGGAAAAAGCACTTCATCCTCACGAGAGCAGTGCTGTACGACTGCCCTCTTCAATGACCACTGTGGAAAGCTTGAGAAAAGAGTATATTTTATAGCGAATCTGCTATCTAAAGGTGAGAGTAGCTTCGTCAAATTGAATTAAAGCAACCGAATTTTTTCACCTGAGCAGCAGTTGAAGGGCAGTGGGCTCCAACAGCAGATGTCCATCACAAGAATATTTCTTAACTCCACCAGTCATCATTTCCATGATCTCGACAAACCATCCACAAAAACAGAAGCTGTATGTAGATGATCTAAAGATTTAAAAGAAAACAAAAGCTAAGTCGAAGCAGATAACAACATGTAACGATGCTAACCTTAGGCGAAGGAACGAGGCAATATGGTGGTAACGGCCCTCTTCACGAGTCAATCAATGCACTGCACGACTGGTTCTTGCGATGGTCATGATGTAGCCGTCCCGGCAATGGTATACTTGAGACCGAGTCTGCATATATTCAACATGAAGAGCTACTTAGTCCATCGAAATTAAGTTAAGTCATATTGTTTACCTGTCAAGCACCGCCAAAAAAGGTGTGCAGCAACACCGTTGCTTTCGTCATCAGTCCACTGCGACACACCATGGCTGGACGATACGATGATAACCTTCGATTAGTTCATACGATTCCATGCTCCAGGAAGTACATCTAGATACATCCGGGAATAGAGCTTAGTAAAAATAGAGTGACCAGTCAAACTTATGCACTCTGGATCAAACTGAACCTCAACACTACTGATATCGCTGCATACGTACTCTGCTATCCACGGTGACGAAGCTTTCACATAGCTTTTAAGGTGCGTCCACAGTCGCCGGTTATTTTCTGGTTCCAAGCTATCCGGAAACCTCCAGCTGGCACTGAAACATGCAAAATACGAAGTTGAGTCGAATGCAAAATATTCGGAATGCCAACACATTATCGAAACGTAAACACGGTCATTGAGGAGATTACCTGAGAAGTGCCAGCCAACATAATGGCGGTCGCAGGAGTCACAGAGGTCTTGCGATGGTCATTGTGGAGCCGTCCTGGCAATGGTATACTTGAGACCGAGTCTGCATATATTCACTATGAAGAGCTACTTAGTCCATGGAAATTAAGTTAACTCATATTGTTTACCTGTCAAGCAGCGCCAAAGAAGGTGTGTAGCAACACCATTGCTTTCGTCATCAGTCCACTGCGACACTCCATGGCTGGACCACACGATGATAACCATCGATTAGTTCATACGATTCCATGCTCCAGGAAGTACATCTGGATACATCCGGGAATAGAGCTTAGTAAAAATAGAGTGACCAGTCAAACTTATGCTCTCTGGATCAAACTGAAACTCAACACTACTGATATCCCTGCATACGTACTCTGCTATCCACGGTGACGAAGCTTTCACATAGCTTTTAAGGTCCGTCCACAGTCGCCGGTTATTTTCTGGTTCCAAGCTATCCGGAAACCTCCAGCTGGCACTGAAACATGCAAAATACGAAGTTGAGTCGAATGCAAAATATTCGGAACGCCAACACATTATCGAAAAGTAAACACGGTCATTGAGGAGATTACCTGAGAAGTGCCAGCCAACATAATGGCGGTCGCAGGAGTCACAGAGGTCTTGCGATGGTCATTGTGGAGCCGTCCTGGCAATGGTATACTTGAGACCGAGTCTGCATATATTCACTATGAAGAGCTACTTAGTCCATGGAAATTAAGTTAACTCATATTGTTTACCTGTCAAGCAGCGCCAAAGGTGTGTAGCAACACCATTGCTTTCGTCATCAGTCGACTGCGACACTCCATGGCTAGACCACACGATGATAACCTTCGATTAGTTCATACGATTCCATGCTCCAGGAAGTACATCTGGATACATCCGGGAATAGAGCTTAGTAAAAATAGAGTGACCAGTCAAACTTATGCTCTCTGGATCAAACTGAACCTCAACACTACTGATATCCTTCCATACGCACTCTGCTATCCACGTTGACGAAGCTTTCACATAGTTTTTAAGGTCCGTCCACAGTCGCCGGTTACTTTCTGGTTCCAAGCTGTCCGGAAACCTCCAGCTGACACTGAAACATGCAAAATTCGAAGTTGAGTCGAATGCAAAATATTCGGAACGCCAACACATTATCGAAAAGTAAACACGGTCATTGAGGAGATTACCTGAGAAGTGCCAGGCAACAGAATGGCGGTCGCAGGAGTCACTGAGGCTAGACGCACAACCGCGGACCACGAACAGTTAAATCCGAAAATTGCAGAGCACTGCGATGCCCTTACTCGGGCTGTGTTCGGAGTGGGGTGGCCAATCTGCAAAAATATAAGGCTCGAAACACTTGTTAATAAGGTGAGCACAAATGTGTTATATCCCAGAGTGATTGCAGCCAAGTGAACAGTCCATGAGCTGGAATCCCCGTTGTTATTCATAATTACAATATTTGTCGATAAATGGTCAGTCACACTACCTTTGCTGCAACGGAAGTGCGATGTGTCGCAGACCGTAGGCAACGTCCTTTCTTCGCAGTTGCTAGATGGTGTGGGCGAGAATTCCGAATGCCTTTGCGACTAGGATCAATTTATCGATCAAGAGCACTTTTCGCGCACGGGCATTCCTTGACACGATAAAATGACTTGGTTGCAAGTGCATTCGGAAGAGGCCAATGTCCGTAACGCAAACGTAAGGTGCAAACCCTATCTGCTAGTTCTGCCCAAGGAGCGCTGAACCTAAAGCTAATACGCGACGTAGCTCCTCACGCTTCCGTCACTGACAAGACCTCTAGTGGTGATGCTCTAAGGAACCTGAGACCGAATAGTACACTACTGTGCACTGTCAATACTGTGGTATGGAATGTCTAGCTGCTTTCAGTTAATGCTCAAGTGAAGCTTCAGCTAATGAAAATTAGGATTGTGTATTGAAACGGTTCCTTGGACACATTCCACCCTCACCACGAGGCTATTGGCCTCGTACACTCACTCTGAGATGGGATGCTATGAAGCTGGAAGCTGGAAGCTAGAAGCCAGTTCTGTATCCGCATTGTTCAGTCAAACTCCACTTCGAACTTGCCCAATCACCTCCAGAGGCCACTGAGAAGTTTGAGACCACAAATTTAGGGGTGCGCCGAAATTGCCAGACAAAATTACATCCGTAACAGAACAGTAAAATAATGTACGCGATCACCAAACTCGCGCCTGCCATACACGGCGGCGGTGCATTGAGTCTCCTTAAAAGCGCAACGTTGCCCCACTTGACACCTTGTACATTCAATGCTAACAAACGAACTGGGGCCAATACTAGATCATTCATCTCAAAATTAAACTCAACGCAGTACATTCGCGAACGCTTAAGGCAGCACAATATTGCTAAAATCAAATTGATGTAAGTAAATTTATTTGCTCACCTGAGACAGAGCTGCTAGAACATGTGGTGCCCATCAAACATCTTCAAGGACAGAGCGCTTCTGCACTCCACGATTGGCGTATTCCTTAATCACGATGGAACCATATACACAAACTTCTGGTAGCGCATCTGCAAATAAACACAAAGGACAGCTTAGTAAAGGCTTTTTTTTTTGTTTTTGTAAACGAAGGCTCACCTGACAAACCGCAGCAAGGCATTCAACAGCTGTTGTCTCGAGAAGCCTCATTCTAAATGTCCCCACTCGAAAGTGAAATGATCATGATGGAACCTTTCAGAGAAGGATAGAGCCCAGACCGAACCTGCAGACATGAAAAGGCATGCCCACTATATTAAAAGGAAATAAGGCAACTCAGATTGATCACTTGAGCGGCAACAGCAAGTCAAGGTGTGCGACTGCCACATATACATCGCCAAAGCTCTTTTACAGTCTACCACTGGCGTATACCACGGCCAGAATGATAACACCAATACAAAAGCTAACTTGTGGTAGTTGATCTACAAATACAGCAACACAGCTTTGTAAAAGCAAAATAACTACGAAAGATATTCATCATTGAATAACAGGAGAGGAACATCATCCTCACGAGAGCAGTGCTGTACGACTGCCCTCTTCAATGACCACTGTGGAAAGCTTGAGAAAAGAGTGTATTTTATAGCGAATCTGCTATCTAAAGGTGAGTAGCTTCGTCAAACTGAATTAAAGCAACCGAATTTTTTTCACCTGAGCAGCAGTTGAAGGTCAGTGGGTTCCAACAGCAGATGTCCATCACAAGAATATTTCTTAACTCCACCAGTAATCACTTCCATGATCTCGACGAAACCATCCAGAAAAACAGAAGCTGTATGTAGATGATCTAAAGATTTAAAAGAAAACAAAAGCTAAGTCAAAGCAGAGAACAACATGTAACGATGCTAACCTTAGCCGAAGGAACGAGGCAATATGGTGGTAACGGCCCTCTTCACGAGTCAATCAATGCACTGCACGACTGGGTCTTGCGATGGTCATGGTGTAGCCGTCCCGGCAATGGTATACTTGAGACCGAGTCTGCATATATTCAACATGAAGAGCTACTTAGTCCATGGAAATTAAGTTAACTCATATTGTTTACCTGTCAACCAGCGCCAAAAAAGGTGTGCAGCAACATCGTTGCTTTCGTCATCAGTCCACTGCGAAACTCTATGGCTGGACCATACGATAACCTTCGATTAGATCATACGATTCCATGCTCCAGGAAGTACATCTAGATACATCCGGGAATAGAGCTTAGTAAAAATAGAGTGACCAGTCAAACTTATGCACTCTGGATCAAACTGAACGTTAACACTACTGATATCCCTGCATACGTACTCTGCTATCCACGGTGACGAAGCTTTCACATAGCTTTTAAGGTCCGTCCACAGTCGCCGGTTATTTTCTGGTTCCAAGCTATCCGGAAACCTCCAGCTGGCACTGAAACATGCAAAATACGAAGTTGAGTCGAATGCAAAATATTCGGAACGCCAACACATTATCGAAAAGTAAACACGGTCATTGAGGAGATTACCTGAGAAGTGCCAGCCAACATAATGGCGGTCGCAGGAGTCACAGAGGTCTTGCGATGGTCATTGTGGAGCCGTCCTGGCAATGGTATACTTGAGACCGAGTCTGCATATATTCACTATGAAGAGCTACTTAGTCCATGGAAATTAAGTTAACTCATATTGTTTACCTGTCAAGCAGCGCCAAAGAAGGTGTGTAGCAACACCATTGCTTTCGTCATCAGTCGACTGCGACACTCCATGGCTAGACCACACGATGATAACCTTCGATTAGTTCATACGATTCCATGCTCCAGGAAGTACATCTGGATACATCCGGGAATAGAGCT